>NC_067155.1:1561733-1771733 GCF_903995435.1 Acomys russatus | reverse complement strand
TGGCTCCTCGCATCCCCTGTCAATCGCTGGCTTCCTCGGCGAGGCCCTGGGCAGACTTCCCGGGCCAAGCCCGACACCGGCTTCCTCACCTCTCCTTGGCAGGCTCCAAGCTTTTCACACACGGGCTAAAGCAGGTATTTCCCAAGGCAGCCCCTACATATGTGGCAGGGATTGCGTTTTAATAAGGGCTTTCAAAAGCAACCGTCTGCTTCTGAGCTTTGCAAAACACTGCTCTATAAAAAGTTAGCGAGCCCCTCGCAGCGAGCCTTGTTAGCTCCCCTCACCATTCGCCACCCGTTCACTGCGCGATTAAACATTTTGGACCCCACACTGTACAAGACGTTATGTAAGAGTGGAGCCTTCCTGCTATGAAACCCCGGATATTTGGGAAGAGCATTTTCTCTCTCCCCTACCCTTCTTTCTCCAGACAAATAGGAGATTTACAGTAATTAATGTCACTTAGTTTAATCTATAAATGTTTGGGGGAGGGGAGTGATGTTATTTGTTTTAAGTACTGCTTTCAGCAAGAAAACGCAGAGGCCCCACCAGTTTCTGACTTTATTCTCAAGAGCTAATGAACTGGATTCTTAGTAAACATTAGCAAAGACGCCGATGAGCAGGGAGAGTCGAGGGATGCGGAGGGATACAGAAAAGGAGCTAATTTTGCACAATTGACTTGATAACCTTTTTGGATCACTGGAATCACAGACTGATTAATCAGCCGTGATTAGCATCCACTGAAGCCTGTGACACCCCTGCACTGTCATTGTCTTCTTCTTTTTTTTTTTTTTAAATCTCCTCCTTTTAAATTCTTTTTCCTTTCTTCTTTTTATCCCCGCCCCCGCCCCACGTGTCTCTCCCTGGGCTAACACTCTCTGACACTCTTAACTGCTGCTCGGTCATCCTGGCTGGGTCAGAGGTAGTCTTCATGGACTTTTAAAATTAATACTAGACAGCTCTCTCCTGACATACCCTGCAGCCGCACTCGGCTGTTTAATTGTTGAGGTGGCCTCTGGTGGCCGCGTGCGCCCAGTGTTTAGCAAGGGTTGGAAATATGGATGTTGGGAGAAAAACTGGCAGATGGCTGACAAGGCATTTTTACTCATAACACACTGGTAAAACTTTAACTCGGAAGATTTAGTGCGAGAGCGTTCCAGCCAGCAAGCTGCAGCCATATGCAGATTTTTTTTTCAAACTTCTAAACTGATGGTTTTGCAAAGTGTGCATAAGCAGCCTTTATTGATTATGATGTTAAAAATTGAAAGCGTCAGTATCACTTAGCTCCAGACAGTTTTAAAGGAAAAATGAACATTCGTTTTCATTATGAACTAGGGAAAGGCCAGGGGCTGCCGAGGGCCACATTCATTATTTCTTCAATTCCTGAGAGAGATTCTCTCAAGTAGGTGTCTTTTCAAAAGGAAAAAAAAAAAAAAAAATGCTGCGCGCTTGATGAGTATGAATCAAGCGGCATTCGCTAATTCAAGGTGAGCTTGTGTGGAGTCTGAGAGTGACTTGTCGCTAGGTTGTGGGGCCCCCGGCGCTGGACCACTTCTTGGCACATGGGTGGAGGTATTTGTAAACGCGCTTGATGTGTCTTGATCTCACCCAAAACTGTATAAACAGCAGGCTCTAACGAGAGCCCGGGAGACTAGGGCAGGCCAGCTTGGCACCCAGGGCGTGTGATGCCGTTCACCCTGCGGACCATGAGTGCAGCTCACCTGGCGCAGCTCACCTGGAGAAGTCCAGCAGCTTTCCCTGGGAGGACATTTCTGCTTCTTTGTCTGAATCCAGAAACAAGAAACAGGATGTTGGGTCTGGCGCGCGGACAACGTGGATGCGCGTGGCATCTGCACGGCGGGCGGGGGGTGGGGGGAATCATACCACAGTGTCCCCCCCTCTGCTGAGTTAATGTTTAAAGGGCCCAAAGGCCATTTGTTTCCATTACAGCTTAATGACTTAATATTTTCTCTTAAAATGGGAAATCATTGCTAGGTTGGGGAGAAAAACAACAGCGGCAGCTGACAGAAGAACGCGGGACTGAGAAATCGCTGTGCTCCAGCTCAGACAAGGCATGGGACCATCTCTTCCCCTGGGCCATTCGACTCAGGTCTCCATCCTGGCCTCCGGGTGTTGCCTGCAGCTGCCGAAGAGATGGGAGCTCGAAGCAACTCCATGTTGTTGGGAAGGTGACACAGATGCAACAAATCAGACAGAGGTTGAAAAGATGCTGGGGGGGTGCTGTGGGGGGGATATGTTCTCAGGGAAGACAACAGCATGCTGGCTGAAACATAGACTCTGTAGGCCTTGTGTTGCTAAGAGCCTCCGCTGGAAGAATCTCAGATTCTCAACATCGTTAACAGATAGGATGGAGACTTGAAGGGCTGATTTGACTGCCAGTGGACTCGTGACTTGCCTCCAAGCCCCCAGTCATCCAAGTAAGACAGCCTCAGGAAGACAGGAAGTGGCATCATATTGGATGGTTAGACATTTCTGCTCAATATACTGGCACGACACATATGCCTGAGAGGTACAAACAAGTCCCCTGCTTTTGTTCCTCAGTCAGGAGTCCGTCACCACACAAGGCACCAATTGAATTCAGATGTGTGAGCGTATACACAGGCTTTCAACCCGAGGTCACACTGCTACGGTCAGCGCCGTCTGCTCTGCAGGTGATAGTGCTGGCTTGCATGCCCACCCGGAGGGCATGAAACGTTTGGGTACCTGAAGTCAGAAGAGTTTGTCATTGTGGACAGAGCCTTTCTTCCTAGCCACAGGACATTTTGCTCCTGGGCAATAGATGTGGGTAGAGCCCTCAGGGAGAGGGTTTGTAGCACCATAGGGCCATTTTCCAAGCTTAATTACCAGTGGGTTTAATGGAGAGCGCTCACCCAGTGCTCTGACAGGTGATGGAGCAACTGGGCCAGCATCAGTCAGACTTTATTTTCTGTAGGGTTGGGCAATTTGACTGCCAGCAACTGAGAGCTGCCGAGGCATTGGCTCCAGTCCCTGGCTGAGGCATCTAAGGGCTGGGTAAACATGTCTGCGGCCACCGAAGCTGAGCCCTGGTCTGGTTTTCATTTATGTATTTATTTATTTTCAGTAGAAAGTTATTTTGAAAAGTAGACGGGAGTATGTGTCCTGCCTTAAGTAACCGTTTGCTGGGTGCGTCCGTGTTACAACATCCGGCCTCTGCAGGCCCACATACATGCGTGGGATCTTCCCCATGGGAAGACTGAGCTAGAGGCATCGGGACCTGACTTATCTGGGCTCCAGCTAAACTGAGATTATTCTCTTGTTTATATCCAGTGGGGCCCGGTCTCTGCGAGGCGGCCTGGTAACCAAGAGGAACCAGAGGCCTCATCAGCGTCACCATGTCCCTTATCTCTTACATAGCTCCGGGCAAGTGTAGGGGTGGAACGGGCCCGTCTTTACTGGTCCAAATTTTGAATTAACTAATGCTTATTGGATGGTGAATTATAACTGAAACTGTTAATGTGTGGGAGAAGCCACATGAATATCAAACAAATTCATTATGATCGGTGCTATTACAGTGAATAGCAAATGAGTTCGTAATGACAGGACAATGAACGTGTTACCAATAGATTTTATTTCTGTAACAAATTCTCATGTAAGAGCCCTTCCTGTAGTGTTAATTCCAATACAAGTTTGCATCTGAATATTAGCCGCATCCAGTAAATTACGGGTTTCAATGGCCACAGCATAATGCCCAGGGATATGTTTGGCGTTGCTTGGTTGTCTCCACTTCCATGGTCACTCAAAGGCTCAGATCTTACTTCGAAGGGCCAATCATCTGAAGCCCACTCAGTATTCATGGAAAGAGCCTCATGGCAACAGGACAGGATGAGAAATCTCATGTCCTCAGGGTGGATGGGACGGACACTTCTGAGAGAGGGTCTGTTTCACCCAGCAGGAGTGGAGCCCAACTTTGGCAGACACTCAGAAGGAAGGCTTGCTGGAGACCAGGGCTTGGTTTCTCTTGATAGACAACTGGAATCTTGTGGGGTTACAGTTTTCCAAAGCCAGTCTGCTCGGGGACACAGCATGGCAGATGCCATTGATTTTACAAAGCAAGTCCAGGACAGCCAAGGCTACACAGAGAAACCCTGTGTCAAAAAAACCAAAAAAGTGGAAAAAAAAAAAAAAAAAGAAAGAAAGAAAGAAAGGAATTTCAAGCAGGAAGGGCAAGGTGAGGCTGATGGTGGAAGGGAAGGATCTCTGGCGCTCTGAGTGACTCAGGTGGGTTAAAAATTGGAGAGAGAGACACATAGATAACAAAACAGAGATGGAAGCTGAGGGAGGGGGGGAGGGAGGGAGGGAGGGAGAGAGGGAGAGAGGGAGGGAAGGAGGGAAGGAGGGAGGGAGAGGGGAGGGAGGGAGGGAGAGAGGGAGGGAAGGAGGGAGGGAGGGAGGGAGAGAGGGAGGGAGAGGGGAGTAGAGAGACAGAGAGAAAGAATGAGAGAATCTATAGCCTAGCTTACAGTCGAATGCTTGAAGAACCCGAGGCAGAGGGGTAATGAATTCAATGTCTTGCAAGCAGATCATGGAAGAACCAAGAATTTAGGGCCGTCACTAACCTACCACTAAAATTGTAGATCTCTTCTCAGATTGCAGCCAAGTTTAAGTTCTCAATAAATATCTGAATGAGTGCAGTTTTTTTTTCTTTTTTGTATGTATTTTATTCGCTCTTTCCAGGGACCAAATGTTGGAGCCCCGAGATTAACAAGGCTTGTATTTCCTTGCTCCTTGCGGCCTCCCCTTCCAGCAGGCTGCTCAGTCACTCTCAGAGAGGCAGCGAAGAGAACCTTTTAGTGCTCCCAGGAAGGCCTGACGAATCTTGCGGACCCTTTGTGTCAGGAGCGGTTAGCACTGCCGACACCCCACCTGGTTTGCTGTTATACACCAAATGCCTTATGAAGGACAGAGCAGCTCAGCCAAGTCCTCATTAAAAGACACTTAGTTTTTCTTTGGTAAAACAGGGATGCCATCTAGTCACACCGTCAGAGTGTTATGGATGGATCACAAATGCTTGTGCTTACACACGCATGCACACACACATGCATGCACATGCACACACACACGCACACACGGATGCTTTCACACATGCGCGCGCGCAAACGCACACCATCTTAAACCAAAATTCCAACTGGCTGATTCCCAGGCTTACAGTTAGCTCTCTATGAAGAATTAATGCAACATCATGCACACACCATTACTGAAAAATTCTACGCTGTTTTTTGCCAAGTGTCCCTATATAATAGTTTTATCACAAGTCTGACAGCCTCCATAAAAATTCCAGGCATTCTATATCAACAGCCCTCTTTGTACTAAGTTATTAAACATTAAATTTTTATTCGTCATTTGTATTCTGTTATGCAAAATAAGCTCCTTGATAAGATGTGTCTTCTTAATTGGGCCCTTGATGCTTCTTGGATCGGAGTTGTCAGATTAGCTGGAGGAAGAGGCACTGCGTTGAGCCAGCGAGCTACCAGGAGACCAATAGCTTTGTAACAACGATATTAAGTTAGAGAGGCCAAGTGGAGGGCAGCACCAGGCTCAGGTGAGGCTTTGCATCTGTGCATGTCTTATGCTCCACTACTTTTCTCCTGGCATCAGCAGGCCTGATGGAAATAGATTTGTTTGTTGTTTACAGCGTGCAGCTGTGGGCAACGCTGCACGGGAGTTGTAGAAGATTGAAGCAAATTTGTACTGAGACTAAAATATTGAGCTTTGCTCCCGTCAGCAGTCTCTGGAATCTTATTGTCGAAAACTTTATCTAGTTGTAACCTTCCCCAGGGTGATTTTCCTTTGCAGCTGCCCTGTTCTGTCTCCTGTCCCTGCCCCCCTCCTCCCCCCTTCTTCCCCCCCTCCCCCGCCCCAACTGCCACTGCAGCTTTAGTACTTAGTGGGGAGCCAGCCAGCCAGCCCTAGGCCGCTGCAGCTCCTCCTGACAGGGCCACACAGAAGGGCCTGGTGACAGGGCGGCCATTTTCTCTCCCTAGCCAGGCTTCGTGCTGCTGCCTCTGGTCACCTCTCTCTCTGCCCTTCTCTGTGCAGGCGAGATGGGCTGTGGCCAACCAGAGGGTCACTCGCCCTCGCTTGCTGGTCCGGCCTAAGATATTTGGGCAGAGAGCAGGGAGGCTAATAAAATGTTTGCTGCGTGCTTTTGGAAAAATCATTTTACTTTTGCCATGCGGTGTCTGTTTTGGCCCCTGCAAGTTTTCTCTTTGTCTCAGATGATGTTGGGGAGAAAGAAGGAAAATAGTGTCCTCACTCTGGCAGCTGCCCAAAAGAGACAAAAAGCAAAGCCCAATTTTTCAGGGATCCTGAGAAACTGTTTTTTTTTTTTTAATTTTTTATTAATTTATTCTTATTACATCTCAATGGTTATCCCATCCCTTGTATGCTCCCATTCTTCCCTCCCTCCCATTTTCCCCTTATTCCCCTCCCCTATGACTGTTCCCGAGGGGGATTTCCTCCCCCTGTATATGCTCATAGATAGCAGGTTACCGAGAAACTGTTTTTTGAATGAGGCAGGGACATGTGCCACCATCGGCCGTGGTCGGGTATGCGTGACCTGGAGACAAGACGGGCTGATTTTACTGAGAGATCTCTTTTGTGCCTTTGAAAAGCAGTGTGTGTGTGTGTGTGTGTGTGTGTGTGTGTGTGCGCACATATATGTACAAATGAGTCTTTCTTTATGCATGTCTGTGTGTATGTTCAAGGGCACACATCTGAATATGTCTGTTTTTAGGTATGTGTACGCATGCGTACTTGTGCCTTGGTGCATACGTGTATCTGTATGTTTATACACATGTGTGCTCATATGTGCATGCAAACTTCTGTATCTCTATGTGTTTTTGTGTATGTCTCTTTATGTTTTTAAGTACTTATGTATCTGTGTGTGATTCTGTGTCTCTGTATGTGTGGATATCTACATATATACATGTGTCTCCATGTGTTTATATGTGGATGCATGCATGCATACATACATGTGTATATTTTTCTTTGCAATTTATGTGTCTCTATGTTTTTATTTGCGTATGCTGCTCTGGGTACATGTGAGTATGTGTATCACTAAGTATGCACATGTATGTATCTGTGTGTGATTCTGTGTCTCTGTGTAGAAGTAGGCTGCCAGCCTCTGGTGCCCTGAAACATGATGCTTTCATTGTATGCTAATCGGGCCATGATTCTCAGGATGTCTTTGGAGACTGGCTAAGCCCTCTCTGCATGACTCTCCTTAGCCCAGAAGGACAGAAACTGTCTGGCGGAAGCTGCCACCTGTGCTGAGATGAGCCTCGCCCCTCAGACCCCATGGGAGGATGGTGATACTCAGCCATTTGTGCTTCCTCAGAGAAGTACAGGGTGTGGTCCCTGCAGCTCCGTGGTCCACAGTTTCCTGAACGGAGACTTCAGCTCTGTCCGAGCCTCTGCACGGAGTAGGCTTTGGTTCCTGGCCACCCCATGCTGACCCTGCCTTGGGCATTTGGCTTAGGCTGGGGTGGCTCATAATTTCAGAAGTTTCTATCCATGGCCAGCTGACGCCAACTGCATTTGGGTCCAAGATGAGAGAGGACACTGTAGTGGTGAGAGTGTGGTGGATCAAAATGGTTTCTCTCATGGCGGCCACAGAGAAGGCAAGAAGGGACAAAGAACAGATCCAAAAAAATATAACCCATTGCCTACTTCCTCAAAGTAGGTTCTGTCTCTAGAACTTTCCACCACCTCCCAATAATACCCCCAAAATCATTAAGGAGCTAAGACGCTAACTAGCTCAGAGCCCTCAGAAACCAAACATCTGTCCGTGGCTGGGGTCCCTAGCTCAGCATTCTACACCCCAAATTCTGTTTTCCTAATCAGGGTACCAGTGAGTTTCTCCAGAATTACGGTGGTGGAAGTGAATTATAAAACTCTACGTCCTTATACAAGTCAAATTATTTGAGGTTTCAGTAGCCAACATGCACGCCCCCGGCCCAGACAGAACACCACAGCTGACCACAGGTGGGGTGCCCAGCCACAGATGATACACTCACAGCATTAAGGCTCCATTCGAGGGTCAGAGGACACCACAGACAAGGGAAAAGAAAGGTTGTAAGAAGCCCAGGAGCAGGTGTCTCCTGCGAGAAGGTGACCTCCATACAGAACAGGGAATCTGTACCCACGACACCTCGGCAGAATGACCACCGGCATAGCTAGAGCACCAGCTGACAGGCCAACATGGATGTGGGGGGATGTGGAGGATGGGGGGGGAGCCAGACCTAGATGAAGAGCTACAGGCAACTAACAGCTGCCGAGAGAGGGAGGACCCGCTTTCTCCAGGGATGAGCTCCAAAATTGGTTATCTGGTGACAAGTGGCCAGCCATAGAAACACATGTGTATAACTTACACTTAACAGATGTGCCAGGTTGCGTGTGTATATATATATATATGTGTGTGTGTGTGTGTGTGTGTGTGTGTGTGTGTGTGTGCACGTATGTGTATATATATGTGTGTGTTTATGTGTGTATATGTGTATGTACACACATATATATTTATGTATACATACCTGTAACAATAAACATAGAGAAAGAGGGAAAAGAAAAAAAAAAGACATCCAATTAGGATCGAGTTGGTGAGGTTGGGTGGATCTTGGACAAGTTGTGATAAAAATGCACTGTAAGAGATTCTCAAATAATTAATAAAACATAATATTTTTTAAAAAAGGAAATAGAAAGTCAACTCAAATTTGATGGGACTGAGAGGCAAATGAAACTGCATCAGCCACTAGTGCCGTATCCAGGTATAGGGCCATTGGCTTCCAGACTGGCCGGGCCAGTGAGAATCGCTCTGCGTCTGTACACTCTACGGGCGTCCCATCTGTGAGTCAGCTCTCCCCACCCAGCACCAGGACGGCCACCAGCAGGGCCACTCTTGTTCTGTGCAGGGGTCCCAACGGAAGTTACCGCACCTCAGTCCCCGGTACGTGTGGATCGCTGGAAGTCCAGGGTGGCTGTAGAACCTCAATGTGGGACCAGACCCCAGAACATATACAAAGTGATGGAGAACTGAGATAGTCATGGCGAGGACCGGAAGAGGGAAGACGGAGCTGTTGTGGCAGTTGGCATCCTCAGGCTTGGGGGTGAGGATCTTGCCTGTGTTCTGGGGCCTCTCGGAGGCATCCTCTTAATTTCCTTCAAAGACAACGCTATGAACCCGGCCGCTGGGATGTTCTTCTATCTCTATTCTAGGTCCACGGATGTCTGTGCATGTGTGTCTGTTGGCATGAACTCCTGCCTACCCATCTCCCACTATTCTCCCACTATGTCAGTTTTGGCTAGTCCCCCACCCTGCCTAACCTTAGAAGCCACAGATGGATGGTCTGCCCACCAAACACCCAGCCCCAGGCTGGCCTCGAACTTGCCGTTCTCCTGCCTCAGTCTCTGACTACTGGGGTTACAAGCCTGTCTCACCGTGCCCAAATTCCACATCATCAAAGATAACATAAGGCAGAGCCTCCCTCTGCACACCGTGGATGCCTCCCCCCATGCTGTTGAGCTCAGCATCACTTGAGCAACACGGTGAATAACACGGCACAGAAACTCAGCCAAAGACATGGCAAGTCCCATGACCACTCAGAGCTCCGAGCTGGCCCGATTGGGAAGGAAATAAGATGAGCAGGCAAGAGGATGCTAGAACCTCCTCCACCTTCACTTCCTCTGATAACATAACCATATAGGGGTGGCTAGATTACCTGCAAAACTAAGACCCCTCTCCCCAAATTGCCACCAAGGACAAAGACATTCTGTAGACTGCGTCATTAGCTCCCCACCCGGGTCCAGAGTCACTGGGGAGTGCAAAGCCTCCATTCTGCAGGTCTCCCCGCACGGAGACTCTGAGAGTGGGTAAAAAAAAAAAAAAAGACAGACATTATCTACACTCTAAATACATATAGGTTAATGAAAAGATCACTATATTCTGGTAATCCATAATTCTCCCACGATAAAGGACAACCCTCCTGTATATTGGAGAGCCAATAGCCACTTGGTTTGGAGTGGCCTTAGTTTTCAGCTCCTGGCTGTGTTTTGACATTTCAGATTTGTAGAGGTCATGCGTGCAGCAGGAATGGCTTGCTAGAACACTGATGATAATATTCCTGGCAGGCGCAGGCTCTGGAAATTCCGGTTTCACGATATCTCATTATCTGCAGGTGCCATAATGGGAGAGGGAATGCAGAGGTGTCAATCATGGGGGGAATGTTCGGAAACGCCGCAGCCGCATAAAAGCTTCCCGTGACTTCCCCGCTCTGCCCAACGAAGGAGGAGAGAGAGAGAGAGAGAGAGAGAGAGAGAGAGAGAGAGAGAGAGAGAGAGAGAGGAGAGAGAGGAGAGAGAGAGAGAGAAAGAGAGGAGAGAGCGCCTTGCAAGCAGCTCGGCTGGCTGCATCCAACAAACTGGCTGGGCACTGGCATCTGATGGAGCTCGCACAGTGAAAAGCCTCACTTGTCCGCACATCTGAGTCTCAGGAAAGTGGCTCTGTCTGAAGAGGAGGCACAGGTTCCCTGTATTGTACCAGCCCCCCGGGTACCTCCCTGGTGAGGCCATTACGGTGAGGTATTGTCTGTGATCCAACACCAAAGCCCAGAAGCTGTTGTGTGGTTCCCCAACTCCTCCTTGTGAAGCAATGGAATCTGAGGCAGGATGCTTGGTTTAGGGGGTACTTGCAAGTTAGGTATTAGCAAAGGTAAGATTAAGGGGAACTGGGAGCTTGGGGTAAGGCAGGATACTTTGAGTTTTTTGGTTTTTGTTTTACATTGTTTGACCCTCTTCCAGGGATTAATTTGGGAGAGTTTTTAAAATTCTTAAAAGATGGGCTAGAGAGAAAGCTTAGCGGTTAAGAGCACTGGACACTCTTGCTGAGGACCTGGGTTCGATTCCCAGCTAGCACACGATGGTTCGCAACTACTGTAACTCAAGTTTTAGGGGACCGAGCACCCTCCCTGGCCTCCACAGGCAACGCATGCATACACCGGGTGCATAGGCACACATGCAGGTGCAGACAAAACACATATGAAGGTAAACAAAAAAAATTTAAAAACTCAAAAAAAACTAAAGGAAAATTTCTTAAAACATAATTAAATGGGGGAAGCAATGACGTGAGGTATGAACAATTATTTTTAAGAATCATTTAAAAATTAGTATCGAGAGCTGGAGAGATGGTTAAGAGTACAAACTGTTCTTAAAGAGGATCCAAGTCCAGGTCCCAGGCCCTGGTGTTCAGTGGTTCACAGCCACATGAACTCCAACTCCAGGGGCATCCAGTGTCTCTGACTTCCTTGAACATCTTCGCTCACTTGCTCACCTGGGCACACATACATGCAATGGCGGGGGGGGGGGGGGGGGGGGGGGGGGCTTTGAAAATAAAAATAAACTAGTACTCAGCCGGAAGTGCTAACTTAGGCCTGTAATGCCAGCACTCAGGAGGCTGAGGCAGGAGGATTAGGAATTCAAAGCTTGCTGTGCTGTAGAGTGAGACCCTGTTTCAATGTCCACAACCACTGCGGTGCAGGCCCTCAGGGCTTCCCAACTTCCCTCTGTGTGGCTGGCCTGGCCTGGGCTTCCCGGCCTCAGAGACATGAAGGAAAAGAGAGTTCAGGGGTCTCCTCAAAGGATGTGTTTATCAACATGTATGAATGAGCATACGTATCTCACACTGACTGAGAGCAGGGGCTGTGGACATACTCAGCACCCAAGATGGACAGGACTCACACAAAAAGCCCGGAGCTAAGTGGGGGCCCTATGAGTAGAAAGGGGCACCTCTCCCTCCCTCCCTCCATTCCTCCCTCCCTCCCTCCCTCCGTTCTTCCCTCCCTCCCTCCCTCCCTCCCTCCCTCCCCCAATCCCTCCTGTCTTCAAGTGGCAGCTGCATTGAGGCTTCAGTGAGATTTCCGCAGGAGGAAACGGCTGGCAGGAGCCGCTAGCTTTGTTACAAAGTTGGACATTCACACTTGCGTTTCCAAACTCTGCGCACAGTGGCTCGTGGTGACAACTCGTATGTACATATGGCGCATTCTGATCATATTGACCTCCCAGGAATCTTTTCGTTTTAAATCATTCTGGCAGCGTATTTAGATTTTTAGGAACAATGTAAGAAAACCTCGCGTCTTGGGTGTCCGATTGACAAGAGCTCCAGAGAGGAGAACAGAGACTCCTTTGGGGCAGCAGGACATTAGGAAGCTGTGTCCAGAACTTGTCAGAACCAGATGACAAAGCCCTTTTGTCTACACTGGAAGAACTTCACTTATGGAATTAATCTTCCCATATTTTTGTTCTCAACAAAGTCCCCTCTCCCTCCCCTCTTCTTTCTCTCTCCTCTCCCTTTCCCCCCTCTCCCTCCCCTCTCCCTCCCTCTCCCTCCCCTCTCCCTCTCCTTTCCTCTCTCTCCCTCTCCTCTCCCTCCCTCTCCCTCCCCTCTCCCTCCCCTCTCCTCTCCTCTCTCTCCCTCTCCTCTCCCTCCCATCTCTCTCCCCTCTCTCTCCCCTCTCCCTCCCCTGCCCCTCTCCTCTCCCCCCCTCCACTTCTCCCTCTTAATTCTCCCTTCCCCATTTCCCTTGAGTTTCAGGCTGTGGCTATGGTTTTGTGCCCTGATAAATGTTGCTGGGACAACAATAAAGCCTGCCAGTCTTAAGATCCCACCTGTGGGAGGCGTTCAATGGGGAAGGGGGGCCTTGAAGGCATCTTCCGGGACTGACAGGAAGTAGCCCCCTTTTGTCCTGGCAGTGAGGGGGTTGGGATGTTGTTATTAATGGCGTCTGTCCTTACCAAGGCCATCTACTTGCTCAGGTGATGGAATAAACAGAAGGGAACCACCGTGGAAAGTGCCCGTCTGGCCTCCCACAGCGGTGATGTGCCTGTGCCTAGGACAAGGTCACTGACTCCGGGAAGACTAGGCTGTAGGGCACAGATGGGAGCACCCATGCCGCCCTCCTCACTCGGCAATGCAGAGGGAGTGCTCAGTGCTCAGCCAAGGGAATTGAGGACAAGAGACATACGATGAAACTCCAGACCCAACATTTAATTATCTCTTTAAGCCTCAGTTTCCTCTGTTGTAGAAGGAGCTTAATCCATCCGGCCTGACAAAGTGCAGGCCTAATTGACAGAGATGATATGTACGAAGGGCTTAGTCCAGCCCGGAAATGTCAAAATTATTCAATAAAGAAGAAACAAAAAAATTCTTTATCATAAGTCCAAAACCTAACATCCAGGGGATGGAGAGACATTTCGGAGATTAAGAACATTTACTGTTCTTGCAGAGGACCCAGGTTTGGTTCCCAGCATCCACATGGTGACTCACAAGCCCCTGTAACACCAGTCCCAAGAGATGCAATGCCCTTTTATGCCCCCCCCACAGGCTCCTGTACAAATGTGCTGCACGCAAACTCCCACAGGCAAATGCATACACATGAATAAAATATACATCTGTTAAAAATCGAAACAGGACTTGAGATGTACCAGGGAGTAGTGAGTTCTCTGCCCTCAGAAGTGAGCGAGCAGAGAAGAAGCGGCAGGTAGGTGTCTCAGTGACCTTCCTGTCACTGTCACAGACAGCAGTGCTATTTCCATTTCTGTGGCTTGGCATCTCTTCTAGGCAAGTCACAAAAGAAAGAGATTATCAGGACGTACAGTCTCAGAGAGTTAGGGTGTATGACTGCTGTGGTGGGGAAGATGGCAGGAGGCCGGCAGGTATGGCGCCCAGAGCCCGTGACTGTGAGCTCACATCTTGATCCACAAAGGTGAGGCAGAGCGAGCAACCAGGGAATGGCATGGCGCGGGCTCTTGAAATGTCAGGTGTGCCTCCACCCTAGTGATATACCTCCTTCAGCAAGGTCACATCTCCTAACCCTTCCCAAACCAGCTGGGTGCTGAAGTATTGAACTGCTCAAGCCTCTGGAACCAACACAGTCAGAAACCCTTGGTGTTAGGCTGGGCCTAAAGAGCATTTATATAAGGTCATTCTCAGCCTGTCCTGGGCGACTAGCATGCTTACTGAAGGGCTAAGTCCTGCAAATGTAATCTCTGTGTTCATATGTATGTTGGTGCGCACACATGTCTGTGTGTGTGTGTGAGTGCATGCACACACACTAACACGCTTGTGAATGCACATAGCCTTGCTTGTGCACAGATTCATTCCTGAATAAAACAGTTAATGGAATTTCTAGCAATTCCAGAATTTTTTAAAAAGTAAAATGAATGAGGCAGCACAAAGTGTTGTTGTTGTTGTTGTTGTTGTTATTATTATTGTTATTATTATGGCTGGTGGGGGAACCCGGGGCTTTGCACATGCTGTGCTACATTCCCAGCCCAGTAATTTCATTTTAAAATCCCAGAGGCTGGACTCCACAAGTGCCCAGCACAGGAGACAGGGCAACCCTGTTCTCAAGCCTGGCAACACAAGTCCAAGGAAGGCACACGTGTGTATCCCTGTTTCTCTGTGGGCAACTCTACCCAGAGTTAAGCCCTGAGAGTGCCTGGCATGGCTGCCCTATTGGATCGCTTCATGGTGGACCATGGAGTGAGCGATCAGTGGTAATGAGAGAGGGAGGTGGTGCCAGACTTAAAAAAAACCCAGATGTTATTCCCACTATGTGTATGCATGTGCACCTGAGTGTGTGCTTGTGTGCTGCTTGCCTGCAGGAGTCGATGAAGGCCTGAAGGGACGTGCATCACCCTTGAACTGGAGCGACAGGTGGTTGTGAGCCTCCGTGCAGGTGTTGCTGAGAACTGAACTCCGGTCCTCTGCAGGAGCAGCCAGTACTCTTCACCAGTAAGCATCTCAGCAGCCTCTTCAGATATGTCCTTGACTTCCCCCTGTCCAGTTCTGCCCCAGTGCTGAAGATGTAGTTGCTGGGTTTGTGCCACTGGGAGGTGGTACCAGCTTTAAGAAGCGGGGTCTATGGGGGAGCATTTCTTTATATCTCTGGGTCCGGGGGCTTCACAGATTGCGGGACGTGAGTCCTTTCAGTCTATTTTGCTTCTTAGCCTGGAAGTGAACAAAGTTTGCTTTCTCTCACTCTCCTGCCAAGATGTGCTACCTCATCACACAAGCCTAAGAGCAGCCAAGCCAGCGGGCCTTGGACAGAGAGAGCCCTCCAAGCTGTGAGCCAAAGTGAGCTTCTCTCTTTTATAAGTTGCTTGTCTGGGGACTCAGTGACAGGAGCGAGGAGCTGACAGCACCCTTGCTTACCCAGTACCACTGTCCAGCCTTGAGAAATACAACAGTGTTGTGGATCATTTTAGTCGGGTATAGGTTTTTGGGGTCTGGAGTTTTTGAGGTGTTGGTGGGCAAGAGATAAACAGATTTGAGCATATATGTAGGGTTTCAGTCCTACCCCATGGCTGGTGGGGAGGTCCTGTGGAAAGCCACTGGAAGGCAGAGACATCAAGGACCAGGGCGTCCCCGGCTCTGAACCTGCCCACGGTTGTGGACAGCTCTCAGGACCCTAGGAGACCAAATAAGAAGACACGCGTTGCTTTTACCCTGTTAGTTGCCTTGGACTCTGAGTCTCAAGGAAGTATCCTTCGGCCTCAGACTGGATCCAGTCTGCTCTTAGATTTACTACTAGCTAAGTTGTATCCAAGAAGAGCCTGGACCTTAGATGTTTGGCTAACATGGAAGTTTGGGACATGGCTCCCCACACTCTGGGCCATCATCCATCCTGTCCCAGTCAGCCTTTGCTCCTGATCCTAGGACTGCAGCCCTGCTTAGCATCCCCCACCTCTACCCCGCCCTTAACTTCACTGGAAAGTTTTGGAGAGCTTTCCCACGGCTAAAGCTAGTGTTTCTACTTTTACCTAATTGTTTTTGTTTTCTTACTTGGGTATTTTTTTTTAAAGTCTTTGAAGGGCTAGGTTGGAATAAACCTTCTGCCTGGCTGCGCGTCCCTGAGACAGTTCCTGTACCTCTGTTTCTCAGAAATGGGAAGAGCGGGTCTAGGGAGCCGGCTCCTGTGGCAGAGTGCATCTCAAAGAGCCGAGGACTGCGTCCAGTTTCCAATAACCATCTTAGGCAGCTATAATTTCCTGTGATTCTAGCTTCAGGGATCTAATGCCCTTTTTCTAGACTCCATGATCACCCACATACATAACACACAGATACACACACACACACACACACACACACACACACACACATACACCAAACATAAATGAATTAAATCCTTAAAAAAAAAAAAAAGAATGGGGCGCTCCACTGCGAGTCAGAAAAACAAAACCCACTGGTCCCTTTCTTTCAGTCTGTGTCAGAGGAACAGCTTTTGCTCTTGTCATAAAGGAGATCAGACAGCTGGAAGTGACTCCATCACGCAGACCCCTCCAGGCGCTGGGCTAGCCCTGCTTGGCTGGCATCCCCCTCAGGGCGTCCACACTTCGGAGGGAAGCCTCCGAAGTCTTGGTTCCACTGGGGATCAGGGGAACTCCCCACGTTAGGAACCCTCCCCCCCCCATGGGGACCGACTGACACGTATTTTACTTTTAAATGTTTAATCTGATTGATTCCTTCTGACAAGGTTTTCTTACAGGCTCTCCCCGCCTAATGAATCTGAGCCTCCGCGAGTGGCGCGTGATTGACAAGAGCCGCAGACTGACGGCTTCCAGCTTCCTTGGAAGATTAGGGTTTTATGGCAGCCGGCTTGGGCCCAGGTGAGGGGTTGGCGGGACCAGGCGGCTGCTTCGGTTTTAAAGCACGGTCTTCATTGCTTGCCCGAGTCTCCCTAAAAATCACTTCAGACTTCTGTGTTTTCAACAAACAGTTCTCAAGTCTCTAAGGCTTGTACCCTGGGCGATGTCAAGATGCTTTTTGTCACCACAGAGTCCTTGCTTGCAAGGTTGGGGAAGAGGGAGGTCTCTACATGCAACCGTCCCTGGCCTCGACCTCGGGAGAGGAGCTGCTAACCAAAGTAACCCCGAAAATGGCAAGACCGTGAGCAGGGAAGAGTGGTAGGCAGCGGAAGGTACTGGCTCTCATTTATGATTTTGCCTAGAGAATCCTCACTCAGAGGCAAGTGTTGTGCCACGGGTGAGGAGCGAGAGATAAAAATATGACCCTGAGGTGGATGACCACTGGGCTAAACTATCAGGAGAGTCCATGCAGGGTGTGTCAAAATGTTTGGGATTTATCCTACAGTCAGGGTAGCTCGCATGCCCCACCCCCCAAGGAAGGGCACGGCAAGTGGGAAAATCTTGCTTATAGAGACATTTCTGCAACACACAAGATGGCGGATTGGAGAGGGAGAAGCCGAGAGACAGAGCTGTGAAAAGGAGCCTCAAGGAAACCAGTGGGTTAGTCAGCGGCGGCGGCTGCTGCGTGTCCCCAAACCAGTGCCCAAGAGAAGCAGCGCGAGGGAGGAAGGCTGTGTCTTAGCTTGCGGTTTCGGAGGGCTCGGCAGCTCACATTACTCCACTGCTGTGATGTTCGCTGGGCGGAACGTCGCAAAGGGGAGGGTGGGGGAGGGAGGCTCGCCATCCCCTTCCCATGGCAGACAGGAAACAGAGGATGGGGGGGGGGGGGCCCGGGAAGGGGGGCGGGGCGGCCGGGGAGGGACTAGAATTCAGTCTTAGCGTCCAAAGGGGTGCTTCCAGTGGCTTGCTTCCCGGAGCCGGGTCCCACTGCCTAGGTCCCAGAACCTACCCAAACAGGGCCCCTTGCTGGGTCAAATTTTCGACATGTGAGTCTACAGGAGACTTTTCAAAGTTTAACCCTAACTATCAGCCTTCATGGCCTTCCCTGTGAGGCTCTGTAAGTTCTGGGAGCAGATAAGTTGAGGAAGGTTCTCCAGTTGGAGGCGGATAGCTTTTAGGTTGTTGTTATTGTTGTTGTTTTTTTAAATACTCTATTTTTAAGTCTGTGCCTCTGTGTGGATAGAAGTCCATGGATGCGGGTGCTTGGAGACCGTAGATGGGCATTGATGCCCTGGGCCTGGAGTTACAGGTGGGTGTGAGCCGCCTGCTGTGGGCCCTGGCATCTGGATTCGGGTCCCCTCCCTGGAAGAGCCGCGTCTGTTCTTAACCACCAGTTATTTTTCCATTCCCTGACGATGGATGAGTTAAAGGAGGTGCTTGTGCTGGAGATGGGTGAGTTAACGCAGGACTCACAGAGGACGCTGCTCTCTTCTCTCATCTGTGCCATCAGGGACCAACGAGTTTGGTCATGGCGCCATTGATTAGGAAGGTTGGTGACTCCAGCGCCATAATCCAATAGGGGGTCAGTTTTGGATTTAAGCCACAGGTCAGGACTGAAGACTGCTCAGATTCTGTGTAGCCGGGGAGACCGACTTGGGTATCTTTCACCTAGTTAGGTGAGACGCAGACATGCTAACCCTGTCTGCTGGTCTTTCTAGATCACAGACAGCAGCTTCCTCCTAGACATCCCCTGGTCTGGTCTACCATATCCTGGTCCAGTTCTTTGGCCAAATTTGTAGCCATGCATCCAGCCAGGCTGAAAATCTGTTCGGTAGGAACATATCTGTTGCATGTAGACTTCTCACCTGAATTCCCGAGACGTCACGACCCCCCCCCCAAAAAGTGGCCATCGCTGTTCCCGAAGCACGGAGGCCAAGGACCACGCCTGATTCTGGGGGCTTGCAGGCATTCTCTGTCCTACAAAATGACAGCAGGTCTCAACCCAAGATCTCCAAGGTTGACCTGTGACAGGAGTTTGGCGCTGTTCCCACATTTGGGGGCAGGAGGCAACTTGTTTTCCTTGATGAGCCACGCCAGGCCTGCTATTGTGTTTTAATGAAGGATCTTTAACCCAGTGCTTCTCTTGTGATGATTTTCCCCCACAGAGGTCACTTTCTTCCTATAGCAGAAAGCCCTGGCTGCCTTACCACAGTTTAAAATAGGATGAACAGCACCCCCTCAATACATTTGTCATCAATGGCATTTCATCCAGAAACTCAGGCAGGAAAAACAAACAAAAGGCAAGCAAGCAAGAGTAAGAACAACAGCAACAACAAAAAACAAACAAACAAACAAACAACAACAACAACAACAACAAAAAAAAACCCAAGAAGTTTCCAGGGACCTTCGATCATAGTTCCAAAGAGATATGTGAGGCAAAAAGAAAAATTCTCTGAAAGTTTCCTCCAAAGAGACTAAAAGGGGGCGGCTTTTCCTAGGGGCCCAAGGAAAATTTGGCCAAGATCTGGGGCCGCTCACAGCCTGTATCCCAGGCAATAGCTCAGAGAGTGACATGGCAGAGCAGTAAATTACACGAGTCTTCCAGGAATGGTGCCAGAGAACTTGACATTTCACATTCCCTCACACATTGGCAGCTGTCACCCCGGGTAACAAAACGCAGGCACTACCCACAGGCTCAATAGGTAGCCTGTCCCCCAGAATTTAGAAACACCACCGTCTCTATCTCTGACAGTCTTGTGTCCGGGGTCGCAGTTCCAGATGTAGTTTTGATCAGACAGAGCGGCACATGAGTATTGGGAACGGTGTGTTTTGTGGGGGTGCACACTGGGTTTAGAATAGGATCGAGGAAGCTGACAGCTTGGACCCGCACAGGTTTGGCATCAGAGGCAGCACTCTCCCATGTGGGTTCTCTCACTACTAAAATAGGACACAGTCGTTGAGAGTGACATGGGAAGTTCAGATAAAAGACACACAGGTGATTTGGAAACATCCGTCCTGATGTAATTATCATGCTTGGTTACAAATCTTTTGAGAGAGAGACAGAGAGAGAGAGACAGAGAAAGAGACAGAGAGAGAGAGAGAGAGAGAGAGAGAGAGAGAGAGAGAGAGAGAGAGAGAGAAAGAGAGAAATTAGATGGCATTATATATCATTGACAAATATATATCTAAAAAAAATAATGTATAATTTAATGTATGTACAACTGAGCCTGCTTTCCTGAACACAACGCCTCCATCATTCGTAAGAAGTCTCATAGCTAACGTGGGATAGGCTGGCACTGTATTCACGAGGATTGGGTTGACAGGATATTAGTGAAACAAAGTCATCCGTACTCAGCAATAAAACACCCATTCATTCACTCAATTTCACTTTGACTTCTTCTGCTAAATCACAATTAAAGTAATCAAAAATTGAGCACATTTCCCTATCTTTTTAAATCACATTTTTTTTTAAGTCTTTGGAAGTTCCCTAAGTTTACACAGCACATAATTGGCCCCATCACTCCACCGTCCACCACCGCCTCCCCCATCTCTCTCCCAGATTCATGCCCTCTTTTTATTGATTGACTGTTATTAGTCATCCCCTGAGTCCCATTAGTGCTTCCCATAAGCACATGAGTTTATGGACATCCACGGGGCATGAACAACCTACCATGACCATTCCCCAAAGGAGAATGACTTTGACTTCCTCAGATGACATCACCAGCCAGTTCTTCCTCCAATAGGCACAAGGCCTGCGGACTCTCCCCCGACCTGTGCTGGAAGTTTGGCTGGGTCGATCTTGCACATGTCTTGTTCAGATAAGCACAGCCGCTGTGAGTTCGTGAATACAACACCCTGTCGGGTCCAGAAGGCAGCGTTTTGCAGCACTCTTACCCGTCTTGTGGGCTTGTTCGTTCTTTCTATCCCCTCTTCCCTGGCGCTCCCTGCAGCTTGTGTCAGAGGAGATTGGTACAGAGCCCGCATGTATGGCTGAGTACTTAATTTCACTTAATCACTTAATTTCAGCACCGCTCGTAGAGAAGAGTCTCTGGCTAAGGTTTAGAGCACCACAAGTTTGTAGATCGGAACAAAATATTAGACAGCAGTAGGTTGCCCCACGAGGGCTTATAATACCCCAAATTATGGCCTTTAAAAAAAACTAGAGGGGCTGGAGAGATGGCTCGGTGGTTTAAGTATGCCCCCTGCTCTTCCAAAGGTCCTGAGTTCAATTCCCAGCAACCACATGGTGGCTCACAACCATCTATAATGAGATCTGGTGCCCTCTTCTGGCCTGCAGGTGTACATGCAGGCAGAGTACTGTATAACTAATAATAAATCTTAAAAAAAAAAAAAAAAAAAAAAAAAAAAACTAGGTTCACTGTATCAGACATGAAATCCAACCCCCTGTGAGCCAGGTCCCATAACTAACTAGAAAGCAGTCGGTTATCCCCATAACCTTCAGCGTTGTAAGTGTACATGTCACCATCTGGCAGTAGGTAAGCTAGCCATCAGAGAGGAAGTTCCCTGGCCAGTTGCAGCTTGCTTTCTCTACGCCTCCGAAAGTATGTGGTGTCTTTAGCAGTAAGTCTTGCTATCTAGTTACAGTGGGTAATCAAGATTAATGACAATGCCCTTTACTCTTTGGATACTTCCCCGACAAAGAACTCTCTTGTCCATATGTAGTAATGCGCAGCTTTGTGGGAAGACTTTAATCCACACTGGTAATCTTGATTATAATAGGTCCAGATATATAAATGACTGTCAGCTTATCGTCAAAGCCACATCAAAGAATAGTAGGAACTGGGCTGCCTTTTCCATTTGATGGGACTGAAGAATAGATGAACCCTCTTTCCTCTCGGCTAGAAACTTTAGGCAGATGGGTATTCAACACCCCAGGGATGGCCCCTCACTCATTGGTCATGTGAGTCCCTTAGAACCAAAGACGTATTTGGGCCATCACGGTGACCTGGCAGTTTCTGTCACCTCCTGTCGTCTGCCAGGGAGGTGCAATTCTGTCCTCTGGTTCACAGACATTGACTTCCCCCTGAATCGCATCAGCATCCATCTCAAGGAATTTTCATCGACAACTGGGGTTCTGATTTTTAATTAGCATTCCCCCCCCCCTCTGCTGCCCCAGTACTAATGACTCCCAACAGAGGAGAGGGAGTCTGACAAATGGTTGTGCTCCCATCCAGAGCTACACCTGCTGTGCAGGGCGGTGGCAGCAATGCCACGAGCTTCTTATTAAAAAGCCAGGGTTTGGTCCAGCACTCAGTTCACAAGCAGGGGCCTTGAAAACACTCTATACTCGATCGTGTGCTCCCCCCGCTCCCCGGGAAAGGAGAACAGTCACAACAAGGGCTTCACTGACGGGGTGCAGCACATGGGCCCGAACATTCTTCCTCTTGTGCCCCCAGCAGCAGCAGCAGTGGCTACAGTGACCTTGTCACTTCTCTGGGCTCTTCTGTGTTGACTCATGAAACACTCACTGCTGCCCAGTGCATTGAAACCACCGTGTCCTGTCCAGAGATACAGAGTTACATAGAAAAGTGAAGCTCACCTGGTGGTGGTGGCACGTGTCTTTAATCTCAGGGCTCGGGACGTAGAGGCAGGAGGATCTCTGTGAGTTTGAGGCCAGCCTGGTCTACTGAGTGAATTCCAGGACAGCCAGGGCTACACAGAGAAACCGTGCCTCAAAAAAGAAGAAGATGAAGAAGATGAAGAAGATGAAGAAGAAGAAGAAGAAGAAGAAGAAGAAGAAGAAGAAGAAGAAGAAGAAGAAGAAGAAGAAGAAGAAGGAAAATAAAAGAAAAGAGAAATGAAGCCAGATTTATCTACCTAGGTGGATTCCAAGGCTCTAAGAATTATGTACACTCTGCCTATGTAGACTAGGTCGGTATTTATATCTTTACACAATTTTTTTTTCTTTTTAAAAATAATCTCTATTTTTTATGTCATTGGTGTTTTGACTGCATGTATGTATGTATGTGTGAGTGTGCTGGATCCCCTGGAACTGGAGTTACAAACAGTTGTGCATGCTGGGAATTGAACCCAAGTCCTCTGGAAGAGCAGTCAGGCTCTTAACGAGTGGGTCATCTCGCCAGACCCTGTTCTCTTTTGAAATTACACATTTTTGTTAGCATATATGTATTATACGAGATGATGGCTTTCGTTGTAACGTGTTCACATACGTGTGTCGTGGATGTTTTTATTTACTCCCTCCTTTTTTTGTCCCTCCCTTTCCCCTCCCCTCACTGGGTCTCTTCCTCTCCCCACATGGGCCCCTCTTTGAACTTTCATATGTATGTGCATGGGTATACACACGTATTCCTCATATGGGAGAAAATAAAAAATAGTATATGTTTCTTTCTAAGTCTGTCTTATTTGGCTTAATATTCCCTTTTCCTGTTACTGTGGCAATGACGAAGGCAACTTGAGGATGAAAGAGTTTATCTTGGCTCGGGATTCTGGAAGGATAAGAGTTCATGATGGCAAAAGAAAGACATGGCAGTTGAAAGAGGAAGCCAAGGCCGGGCGTGGTGGCACACGCCTTTAATCCCAGCACTCGGGAGGCAGAGGCAGGAGGGTCCCTGTGAGTTCAAGGCTAGCCTGGTCTACAAGAGCGAGTCTAGGACAGCCAAGGCTACACAGAGAAACACTGTCTCAAAAAACCAAAACCAAAACCAAATCAAAAAAAAAAAAAAAAAAAGAAAGAAAGAAAGAGGGAGCCATGAGCTCACATCTTGAACCAAAACTATGAAGTAGAGACAGCACAGTGGAAGTCAGCGTGCCATTCTTAACACTCAAAACCCAGTAACGTACTTCTTCCAGCCAGGCCACACCTCCTGACCTCCACCAATAGGACCACCAGGTGGAGGCCAAATGTTCAAGTATGGAAGCCTGTGGGGATCAATCTCATTCAAACTACCACATTGATTATGATTAGCTCCAGTTCCATTTGTGTGTGTGCTGTGTGATGTGTGTCTAAGAGAGAGACAGAGAGAGAGAGAGAGAGAGAGAGAGAGAGAGAGAGAGAGAGAGAGAGAGAGAGAGAGAGACAGAGAGAGAGAGAATCAAAATTTTATTTTTCACTGCAATGGAATAATATTGCATTGTATATATAATACTATATTTTATCTCTTCTTCTACTGCTGGCCTGGTTCCATGCCTTGCCTGTTGTAGATAAGTACTGGGCATGGTAACACACACCTTTAACCAGTACTCAGGGAGGCAGAGGCAAGCAGATCTCTGAGTTCAAGGCCAACCTGGCCTGCAGTGAGAGTTCGAGGACAGCCAAGGCTACACAGAGAAACCTTGTCTCTTAAAAAAAAAAAAAAAAAACGTACTGCAGTAAAAACAGATCTTCCCATATCTCTGTGTCCTTTCTTGATTATGTCTAGGTCATATAGACAATGCTGATCTTAACTTTTTAACGTCTCTCCATGGATGCTCACACAGGCTGCATTGGTGTTCCCTCCGACAGTGTAGAGGGCTCCTTACTTCTGGATCTTTGCCTCATGGATGACAGCCATTCTGACTGGGGTGAGACCAGCTCTGTGCAGTAGCGCTGCGTGTACTGTCCCTGCTGTCATCCCAGACCCTTTCCTGTCTTCCTCATGTTTCTGAGTGGTCACCTAGCACATTCTCTGTTAGGACATTATGGTAGCCCACTCCACAGCTCTTTGGCACTGTCTTTCTCCCGGACACTTATTAGCTTATTAGAAGGTATCAGTGCTTTAATTAAAACTCTGGCCAACTCTTGTTAGTAGAATTGTAAGTTGAGGGATGACGACGACGACGACGACGACTTGCAGCTAGTACTTTTGTGTTCATCTCTATTCCAAACATTACTTGTATTTAGTTATGAAACCCTCACTGATCCCCAACGGGGGAGGAGCCACCAGGTCTGCGGTATAGTTGGAGAGATCTAGGCATAGAAGAGCAAACTAATTTGTCTCCATATTGCACACAAAGAGGAAGCCAAATTTAACTCTCTGGTTGAATTATAGAATCCCAAGTGCTGAGTGTGCTCTGCCTGTGTAGAGGAGATGGCTTGTCAGTTCAAGGCTGAAAAGAGGCACAAGAATGAGGAATTTCTGTTGCTAAATAGAACAATTCTGGTTAAGCCTTTCTGGATGGGTCTTGACGCCTTTGCATCTAGATGCCTGTTTGATAGCCATCCTGTCTCCATAACATTAAGGTCTTGACTTGCTGTAGAAATGAAGATGGAAGGTCTACCAGATGGCCGTTATGGCAGGGCGTCAGACAGTGCCGTGGGATTACTATGGATGTCAGGAGCACTTAGGTTGAAAAGTCATTGATTGAGGGGCTGAGAAGAGGGTACAATGAAAGATGAAAGTCCCTGGGCTCCGTGGATCTGAGAAGGCCCAGGAAGAATGACATTGAACAGACTGAGGTAGCATCTCCATGTTCATATGAAGCCGGAAAAGGTGGATCCAAGGAAGTGAGGTCTCCTGGGGCTCACAGCAGCACGCGGGGCCAATACTGAGGTCAGCAAAGCAGACTTAATGTGGAGTCCACCCTGGCTGCAGTGCTCTGATGGCTGCCCCTCCCCTCCGCACGGAGTACGTGGCATATTGTAAACACAGGGATAGCCGAACATAGCAAGGCAGAACAGACCTTCCGAATGTCTCTTCTGCCCAACGCGAGCTCTGCCAGCTGCTGGAGAAAGATGAGGAGTAGGCGCCCCGCAGAAGAGGCATTTTGGGATCCGCGGACCTTGCTGGGCAACATCTATCATCAGCCTTCACTACTTCCGCCACTACGCGAACCCCACAGGGTTTTCAGCTTTCTTTGTGATGCTAACATCATGCTGCGGAGTGAAATCTGCACTCGGCTTCTGCAAATAAACCTTTCTGGCTTGAATATCACCTTATAATATGTCTCACTGTGGAGACCTGTAGAGTATTTTCCCTCACTGAAGAGGTTTCACAGGCAGGAAGCTGTAGTGGGTGGGTGGGCGGGGGTTGGGGTTGCAGGGATGAAGGACCCTCTTCCAAGCCAGCCGCTCGCCCAAGGCCAGCCAGCCAAGGGGACAGATAAATAGGCTCTTGGAAAGAAAACACACATCCATTGCATCCTGGGTCTGATAATGAGGGGATTATGTCAAGAAAGGGGTTCAGGCTTCCCAGTGGGAAGTGTGGGTTGAACCCCAAGTCTTCTGCACACTTCTGCTGTAGCGCTTGGCGCTCAGCCCCCAAGATGGGTACCGGGAATATTATTTCTAAAGTACACGATTCTGACCCTACAATTGCGGGAATGAGGTTTTTATTCAGACATAAGCTCGTATTCACTGAGCGTCCGTCACAAACTGAGCTTGGAATAAATCTGCTTTGTTCCAGAGAAGGCATGCGTGGAAGTACTGATTTCATTAAGCTTTGAAAGATAACTGTTCATATGGTAGTAGGTTCTGAAGCATTAGGATGAAGAACACACACACACCATACACACACACACACACACACACACACACACACACACACACACACACACACACACCACACAAACCCTACCCCCGACATAGTATTCTGGCCTCTAGGACTGGTTCAATTTAGCAAATAACTTTCTTTTAAAAATAGATTTATGTCTCTATTTTTACCTATGTGCGTGTATTAATTATGTATGACTCTGTGTGTGTGTGGGTACATGCATGCGAGTGCAGTGCCTACATTGGCCTGAAGAGGGCACCAGATCTCCTGGGGCTGCAGTCACAAGTGCTTGTGGGCTGCTTGAAGTGGCTGCTAGGAACTGAACTCTGTTCCCTGGAAGAGAAGGAATCACTCTGAACTGCTGAGCTGTCTCTCCAGTCCCCAGACAACCTTCCTGGCATCTCCCTTCCAGGTTTCTTTGGACTCTAGGCCAGGGAACCAAGCCTTAGATCTTGATCCTTGCCCCAAACTAGTGGCCCCAAACTAGCAATGTCTTCTTCATCTCAGCTTGCCCAGTGCGTGACAAATCTGTGCTCCACTTTTGCACGCCCCCACCTCAGAGTGTTGGTGTGCAAGCCTTCTGTCACTATGATGGATTGCTTGAGATACACAGTTTATAAGGGGGAAAGGTATCTATTTTCATCACTGTTTTGGTAGTTTGGGCCCACTGTGTGTGTGTGTGTGCATGCGTGCGCGTGTGTGTGTACACATGCACATGTGTGTTTTGAAAGGGGAGAGAAAGGTTGAGGAAGTAATTCATGACAAAAACACGTCTTGGGGGTTTAAATTGCTCACCTCATAGAGCAAGGGAGAGAGGATGAGAGATGTAAGAAAGCTCCTACCATAACCTCCAAGAACATACTTCTGACAACCTCATGCCTCCCCGCTAACTCCTGTCTCTCCAAGGTCCTTCTCTTTCTGGCTGCCACACCATGGCAACCAACTTGCTACCATGTTAATGTATGGACCTTTGGGGGTGAAAATCTTAGATCCAAACTGCAGCATCTAGACCTGGGAAGAGAGTTTATTACATGCCACAGAGTGATGGTAGCACCTACCATCCCACACCGAGGGGAAAATGTCATTCTACCTTTGCGACACTGGAGTGAGACTTGTGATGTGAAAAAAAAATGACTTCTGCGGAGTCTCTTCTGCAGAATGCCCCATTCTGTCATCCCCACAGCGCTGACTTTACACTCATAAGGATCCACTTGGGTAGGTCCCCCACCAGCACCCAAGGGCATTGATTTATTCCAATTAGGGTCAAGAAAGGACCAGTCACTGCCTTGGTACTTCCACGCGGGTATGCACGCTGTTCACAACACTCGGGGCTTAGACTTCAGCTCCACCCCAAGGCCAGCAGGGCTAGAGGCTGCCCGGGCCACCCATGGCTCCGTCTCCTTATCCCTGCCCACGCCGGCCTCCAAGGCTGAGGCAAGCACTGTGTCTCAGGACGGCAGCCATCACACGCAACCTTGAACAAGACACAGCAACCAAACGATGGCCCCATGTAGCTTTGAGCAGACAAGTGTGGAGGCGGAGCCTGCTGTGCTGTCTAATTTAGCTTAGAGGTAATGGCAGCTCAGTGATTTGCCATTGCCAGCACTCCGTGACGCCTTACTATGTACCATGTAGGGACAGTAGCCACGGCGAGTACAGCACGGTGAGGGGAAAAGTCATCGAACCTCTGTGGCAGGGAATGAGATGGGTGGAAAAAAAAACACTTCTTCGGGGTCTCTTAATTAACGAGGGGGCAGGTCTGTGGGCACCAGAGACGACATGTGGCCTTGTTGAATTTCCTTTGCTTAACATAGCACTAGGCTCCCAAAGCCCAGCTAGCTAATGGCCGCGATTGTGAGTCACTGAATCTGGGTGTGTGTGTGTGTGTGTGTGTGTGTGTGTGTGTGGATGTGCGCCTTTGCTTGTGTGTGTGTGCTTGTGTGTGTGTGCATGGGCACGAGTGTGTGCATGTGTGTGCTGGTGTGCTTGTGTGTGTGCGTGCGCATATGTGTGTGCATGCATGCGTGTACATGTGTGTGTGTTTTAGAATGAACTATAAACCGCTAGCATTTGAAAATCAAAATCGACATCATCAAAAGTATAAAAATAATGAGGTGGGTGGTAAACGGCGCCTCAGAACATGTGAGCAGTTTGCACAAGGAAGGAACGGGGGCCTGCTTAGAGCCAACAGAGAAATGGCCTCTCTGCAGTCACAGATAAAGACCGCCATCGTCAGCGTTGGGGGATGGCAGCTTCCATTTATTGTTAAGCCACCTTTTGGTTATGGCAAATGTGTCTCCCTTTCACGGGAGGAAGAAAATAAGCTTCGCATTGGCAGCACTGTCCTTGGGTTGGGCGCGTGCTGTCTGCACGCTCGTCAGCGTCGTTGGAGCCCGGCGTGGCGTGGCGTGGCGTGTCGCGAGGGTCTCCCCGGCTGACCATCGAGGGAGCGTATTATCTCCCAAAAGCGCATAATGTGTTGCACCAACCAACTGCATTACAGCTAGCCCTTAAATTGTATTTGGACAAAGAATAATTGAACACTGGACAGAATAACAAATGCCCCGGTCAAGTTTGCTTCATGGGTTTATCATGTTGTATTAACATGATAGAAATATGAATACTTAAATCTTATCTCTAGTACACTTTATAACTGCATTAATCATTTACCGTATTATATATTTTTCATGTCAGTGAGATTGGGAGGAAAAGATTCAATTTCCACGGCGCAGTCAGAGTGTTCCAGATAAGTAAGAGGGCAGGACGGAGCCGTTTTAACATGGCTCTCCATTGCAGACCCTGTAAAGGGGAGGTTAGCATATATCAAGTGGGTATTAAGCGGATCCTTTAGCCTTAGGGAGAATAAATCAACACGTCGTGCTGTGCCGTTGTCCTGTTGGCCGGAATCAGATATAAACACTTACAGACTTTTTTTTTTTTAAACTTATGTGTGATTTTTCCAAACTGGGCTGGTGAGACTTCTGTTTGCCCAAACCTGATGCTTGCTCTTGACCAAGCATGTGAGTGGGTGTTTTCCCATGGGAATGAGTGGGCGGTTCCCCATGTGAGTGGGCGATGCCCCATGTGAGCCTGATGGCAGGTGTGCTGCCTGGGGAGGGCAGAGAGTGCAGGGTCCCCAGGAGCTCTGACCTGCTGCGGGATACTTGTTCCCTGGCGTGCGTCACCTTGCTCTAGGGATGTTTGTCCCAGGCAGGGATGGGCGATGAAGCCCTTGGTTGGGTATGGAGGATCCTTCAGTTAGGGTGATGGGGGTGGGGTGGGGCGGGGGGGGGGGGAATAGGTAAACAGGAAGTTGTCCTCTCCTGCAGGGAAGTGATAAATAGGGCCCTGGTCCCTATCTGGCTAAATCCTCCCGAAAGCATGGCAGTCCTTTAGTTAATTTGCAGCACAGACATTCTCTCTTTAGACAGACATTTCCCCTTCCCCCCAAACTCCAGTTTTGAGTCAATCTGGAGACGGGCTAGAATGGGCAGACTTAGCCTTAACTCTTTGTATGTATGTATGTGTGTATGTATGTGTGTGTATATGTATGCATGTATGTATGTATGAATTTAGAGATAGTAAAAATAACAATCTGTTATTGCCCAGTCTGGCCTACAACCTTGTATCCTCCTGCCTCTGCCTCTGCCTACCCAGCAACATGAGTGCCACTAGCCCTGGCAAGTTTGTCTTTCTACCACCACCTTCTTGAAGTTTCTATTTGCTCCAGCTCCCCCTGGTCCCTTTCTGAGGCATCCTGTGAAAAGCTTGTCATGTCTCACGTGCCCTTGATTCCTTCCTTTTAGCCCAGCAAAGTGAAGCAGAGGCCATGACACAGAAGGACTTATTTCTCAGAGTTTGGAGTGTGTGTGTATGTGGGGGGGGTGGGGGCGGGGGATCAAAACAGCAGGCCACAGAACAGAAAGGTGAACGGCAAAGACACAAATCACTTCCCAGTCACAAAAATTGCCAAAAAATAGCAGCTTGCAGCTGTGCACAGCAGGGACAGAAAACATTAAACACATGTTAAATAACAAATAGGAGACTTAAATACAGCTAAAAATGGACCTTATTCTGAATAAATCATGCAAGCTGCATCCCAACCATCCTGAGGAATGCAATGGATCATGTGAAATCTGCCGAATTTGTATTAAAAAAAAAAAATTGGTAGCCTGTGCCTCCCTTTCGGAGCGGCATGCTGTTGGTTTGGGAGGATGCCTTCCTTTTCCTTCCTTCCTTCCTTCCCTTTGTCACCCAGCACCCCCCCACACACACACCCCGCCCCCAGTGGTGCTGAGACCACAGCTGGGTTTAAGAGATTTCGCTGTAGTCAAACACAAGCAAGACATGCATTTGAATAAGTCTAGGGGCCTTTCCCCCCTCCCCGAGGGGCTGGGGTGCATGAAACCGATCTAACACCCACACCGCAGCATTGTTTCCTCATCGCTTTTCTTTGGGCTCACTATTATTTTAACTTTTTAATCTGCAGCCATTTTCCAGGTCCACTAAGATCTAGGCAGCTGTTGGCATCAAGTTTGAAGGACTTTTTTTTCTCTCCCATCTCCTTCACTATGTGAGGCAGGAAGGGACATTGTGTTGGTGGTGGTGGTGGTGTGTGTGTGTGTGTGTGTGTGTGTGTGTGTGTGTGTGACAACAAGGCAAAAATAAGTCTCTGGGCAAGAGTTTCCAAATCAGCCCAGCCTGCACATTGCCTTGTCTTGAAGTGTTGGTGGCCTGCGTTCCTCTGTCCTCGCATTGTCTTAGGCCCTTGGCCTGCCATTACATGGAAAGTCAGGTTTCCCTGTAACCCATGTGCCTTTCTTTGGCGATGGACAGTGAACAGCAACCAACAGGGCACTCTTTAACTGTCCTAATGACACATCCTGCTGTGACACAGACACTGCCACACACACGCACATGCACACATGCGTTGTATGTGCACACATTGCAGGCATGTGCACTCTTGCCCATTCTTTATCATAGAATGGTCATGTGCGGTCAGGTGCTGCTGGCTGTCATAGAACCCTATTGCCATAGAACCCTATCGCTGGGGATTTTTGCTGGTCACACGCTGCCATCAGTAGCCCAGGGCTTTTAGCATGAGTTGTGGAGATGTGTGCTTGCTCCCAGCAGCTAGGAAAAGACTGCGTGGACTCACACCGTTCTCTGTGCCCGTCGATTCATCCCAAGATTTTCCTTTCACTCAAAATATGCTCTTGACATGAACTGAAAAGCACTTCTTTGAGAGCAGAACTCTAAGAGAAGGAAGGCGACATCGAGGGAAAATAATTGAAAACACAAGAGCAAGTGGAGTCCTAACAGAGAGCTTCTGCGAGGCCCCATCTGTGTGCGCAGGGGTCTCCCGCTCACCCTGACTGCTCTGCTCTGACTGTGCCCAGAGGCTTCCCCGCCCTCCCGCCTGCTGGAGTGGGCTTACCAAAACCAGAGGATGCCCTGACACACTTCAGAAGGAGTGCACCCCACAGCCGTCTGTTGCCTGTGCTTCTGGGGTTTGGGTGAAATCCAGACAGTATAATAGGTAGTGATGTCCAAAAAGAGGGAAAGAGAGAGGAAGGAAGGGAGGGAGGGAGGGTGCAAGGGAGGGAGGGAGGAGGAAGGAAGGAAGGAAGAAAAGAAGGAAAGAAGGAAGAAAAGAGAAAGGAAGGAAGGGAGGAAGGAAGGGAGGGAGAAAGGGAGGGAGGGAGGGAGGGAGGGAGGAGGAAGGAAGGAAGGAAGGAAGAAAAGAAGAAAAGAAGGAAGAAGGAAAGAGAAAGGAAGGAAGGAAGAAAGGGAGGAAGGAAGGGAGGAAGGGAGGAGGAAAGGGAGGAAGGAAGGGAGGGAGGGAGGAAGGAAGGAAGGAGGGAAGAAGGAAAGAGGGAAGGGAGGGAGGAAGGAAGGAGGGAAGGGAGGAAGGGAGGGAGGAAGGAAGGAAGGAGGGGAGGGAGGAAGGAAGGAAGGAAAGGGAGGAAGGGAGTAGGAAAGGGAGGAAGGAAGGGAGGGAAGGAGGGAGGAAGGAGGGAAGGAAGGAGGGAGGAAGGAAGGAGGGAAGGGAGGGAGGAAGGAAGGAAGGAAGGAAAGAAGGGAGGAAGGGAGGGAGGAAGGAAGGAAGGAAGGAGGGAAGGGAGGAAGGGAGGAGAAAAGGGAGGAAGGAAGGGAGGGAGGGAGGAAGGAGGAAAGGAAGGAAGGAGGAAGGAAGGAGGGAAGGGAGGGAGGAAGGAAGGAAGGAAGGACGGAAGGGAGGAAGGAAGGAGGGGAGGAAGGAAGGAAGGAGGGAAGGGAGGAAGGGAGGAGGAAAGGGAGGAAGGAAGGGAGGGAGGAAGGAAGGGAAGAAGGAAGGGAGGAAGGAAGGGAGGAAGGGAGAAATTCTGGGGAAAGAGATGAAAATGAAAGAAAAAAAAAAGGCAGGAAGATAAGGCTGGAAGACAGGAGGGAAGAGGGATTTGCTGTTCCACAGTGTAAGCTTGCCTGAGAACCCAGAAGAGCCTGTCTCTCTCAGGAAAGCCCTGGGTCAAGGCTCTTTCCCTGCTGTGGCCCAAGAGAAACAAAAAGCAAGAAGAGCTTGCTCCTCTGCAGTCTCCTCCTCCCTGCCAGCCGCCTGCCTGCCCCCCTCTCCAAACCTACCCTCAAAACACATCCTTTTTGCATATGCCAGTGGCACCGAATTTTAAGTGGTGGCAGCAGAGCCCTTTTCTCTGCGACAACAACGTTGGTGGCCCACCTCTGTGCTGGCTGCCTTATTTTGATACCATTAACAACAGGAAGACAAGGGTTATGCTTGCAACAAAAATCTCTGAACAAAGCGGAACAAATTAAGGCAAATAACGTGTGAAATGCTACCGCAGTGGGACTCAGTTTCCAGTCTGGCCCCTTTTGTCCATGACCCCTGACCCCGCCAGGCACCACACCCAAGCTTTGGTCTGGCTATGCCGGCCCTACCACCTTGGGGGAGGGGGTCATCTTTTCTTTTTTTGTGCTTCTTCGGAAACACTCTTCTTTCCTTCCCAGCGTGATCTTGTTTTATTTTTAAGCCATCAATTACTCAAACTTTGGGGGCCTATCTATCCTCAGCCATCTGGACCCCATACCTTATTTTAAAGCGTGTTCAAATAATGACAACCTTCTTTTCTCAATTAATTTATGGGCTGCGGGGACCATTTTTCATTTGTTATCATGCACTTCCATTTGATCTCCTATATCTTTCTTCAGCATCTGCAAGCGTGGTATATAAATCTTCCACTCCGGCTTTGTCATGGTGTCCAAGATATAGAGGTACGGCTCCCTATTAGTTCCACAAAACTGACCTTAATTTCTAAAAATGGTATCAGATGTGAATAAAGTTTGGTGAGATGATTTGTTTTGATTTACTTCATACCACTTATCTTTGAGTTTTCTTTACACTTTTCTTTTATCTAATTTAGGCAGTAGAGTCTTGCACGCTGGGTTTCAGTTTACCCATTACCTCCCCGCCAATGCCGCTCCTTCGAGGGAGAGATAGGGCCGTGGATGGTAATAAAGTGGCCCGTGGCCACACCACCGTCAGCCCGGCTCTGTTGTTTTCTGCTTTGTTCAAGCTGACCTCCAAGCTTGACTATTTCTTTTTTTCTTTTTCTTGCAGAGATGTGAATTTTTTTCTCATGCCATGCTGATATCACTGCACGTTGGAAAGGAGATTTATATGCTGAAATTAAGCATGGCCTCTCTCTTCTGCAGCTCAGGTGATGATGGGAACGGTGGAAAGACGCACTGCTCTCATCACCACCATTAGGGGAGGCTGCGTTTGTGCTGCTTAAAGTCTGTGATCTATAGAGTCTCTCTGTCTCTTTGTCTCTCTGTCTCTCTGTCTGTCTCTCTCTGTCTCTGTCTCTCTCTCTCCCTGTGTCTGTGTGTGTTTTGTTTTACATAAACAGACTTCCGCCCAAACTAAAGAATGCTAATTAAGCAAAAACCACGGCCAGATGTTTATTAACACTCTCCGGTTCCTGGGATTTGGAGAATATGTAGTTTTCATGAACTAATTTAAAAAGGGAAACACCTTTATTGGAATAACAGCCAATTATAGTTGCCGACTTTGCCCTGCTGGTGGCGTTGGGAGAGGAGGGGGGGGGAGTCCTCTCTAGTGGGGAGACAGATAGCTCCTGCCCACACCCTGGCAGAGCTGGCTCTGCACACACACACACACCCTTGGGTGGGCCTTTCAGCCACACACCAGAATCGTTCTAAGTGGAGCTAAGAAACACACCCATGCAGACACACACACACACAAAAAAAATATGAACCATGGGTGGTTCTGCAGGCTGAACGCATTTGGTTTCTGTTCTCTCTCTCTCTCTCTCCCTCCCTCTCTCTTTCTCTGTCAGATTTTTCAGAGTGTCTCCCGAATGCCTGTGAGTAGGTGACACAGGAAGAGGGGCTGTCAGGCCCCCGCAGGCATGGTAACTTCACTCCGGGCCCCGGGTTCAAACCGTGCAGCAATAAAACAGAACAGCACCATATAAAACTCTGTTTCATAAGACAAATATTGCCGTATGCATTCTCGTCCCTTGTACTATGTTAACTGTAGGAAGAAATAGAAACAGTTTTAGTGACCCCCTGGGACCTATAAAGGCTATTTCTGAGTCTGAATCTTGCTGTTTAATTTAATCATTTATTATATTAATATTCAAATGGGCTGCATCTTATTAGCTACTGCAAAGATGTTAGTATGTCTGAAATAAATACCTAATTATGCTTTTGAAGAGAGGGCTTCTAAAGACTTGGGTATGTTTGTGCCTAATAGAACAGTTCATTTGCAGGTTTTTCTGCAGAAATCAGCAGTTTGAGGCTTTCTCCCCCCTACCCCCACCCCACCCCACTTCTTTCTCTTTTAAGAAAATAAAAACAAGGATTGAAAATCTGAGCAGGGGCTTCAAGAGCAGATCCGGGTTCTCCCGGCTTCCGAGCAGCCTTGAAACTAAGGGGGGGGGGGGAGCGTTGCTCTCTGCGCCTGGGTGAGCGTCCACTTCTAAATGACCATTGCTCTCAGCTCAATGGCACATTAATACAATTAACTGTTTTAATCAGATGACCATGAAATTAGATATGTTCTTATTCAAAGGGGGAAGGGAACAAACGAGGGAATATATATTTTGAGGCCAATATGCTAATATTTTTTAATGTGACGGTTTCATTACTTTCTATCTGCAGTCTCTCTCTTGCTCCCTCCCTCCCTCCCTCCCTCTCAATTCCCTGTGCAAAATCAAAATCTTATGTAGGTCATTGATTTTTGCATCCACAGACAATGGACAGGACCAGGAACTTGCGGAAACCGGCCCACCCTGGTCTGGGGTCCGAAAGCCAGGCGTAAAGCCACATACAGGGAGGAGGCAGGGGAGGGGTGGTGTGGACGCCCCACCCCCGGGGGCTCGATGGAGCCCTTCTGGTGCATCTGAGGCCAGCGCCCGGCAGGATCCACCATGAGTGCCTTTTTGCTAATGCTCCACATTGGCTTCATGAGGATGGATTACGCCGCTGGCATAATATACACAAACGGTGATGATAAATTCTAAACTAAATGTACACACTGCACTTGGTGCAGTGGAGAAATTAGTGGTAAGTGCAGAAGTTACAGTCTGAGAAACTCGGAATTACACATTACTATCTTTCTAAAGTAACTGCCACTGGATTCACCATCACTCTCTTACTTTATTTTCGGAGATTGCTAAAATGGTGTGTCTACTAACGCCCAATTATCTGCTTTACAGTCTTTTTTTTTTTCTCTTTCCCCTCCAGATGGATGTGAGAGTCAAAGGTTAAAAACCTGGGTCTGTGGCCAAAGACACCGGAGGATGCTTCCGTCCCCTCTTGCTGACCTCTGTTTAACCTTTAAATTGACCTAGAACAAGTGTGTTTTCCTTCTTCCCACACAGATGCGTGTCCCACGAGAAGGGATCTGCTTTGTAATTACACTGTGGCTGAGATGAGCACTGGTGACGCCCTGCCGCGTCCCCCTTCCCGCCTTCTGAGGATGTTCCCTACAGACCTGCTGTTGCCCAGCACCAGGTCCCACCAGGGTCGTGGTGTCCCTGTGGCCGCTGCAGACTTTCCATGGAGATAAAGCAACACGATTGAGCCTGGAGGCCAGAAATGGCGACAGTCACCCACACACACGTGGGGACGCCATCTCAGGTCCTCCTTGCTCTGAGTGATATGTCTAGTGTGTTCTGTGACGTGCGTGGAAGGTGCCCAAGTGGCTGGTCACCGGTGGGAGAAGTCCACAAACGGTTCAAAGCCAGGCCCACTGCAGGCTGCGCATCCCTGGAATCCTGAAGAAAACGTCACCGTCTGCTAATGAATTTCCAGTCGCTGAAGGAGGCAGAAGACGGGAATACGCCTGTTAACGCAGTAGAGCGGCAGGCTGGTGTGGAGAGGACTCACAGGGTCCTCAGGCCAGCGTCACCAAAACTGCCGAGACCAGCTGGGAGTGGTGGCCAGTGTGCAGGCCAGACTGTTATATGCCCAGTCAGGGGCTGCTACCCTTTGACCCCACCCCCAAAACAAAACAAGGTACACACTCACGAAAAACAAACAAACAAAACAACAAAAACCAGTATTGTCCCCAGGAGCTGAGATGCCCCCCGGTGGTGAATCTCTGAAGGTCACCCAGAGGCTCCCAGTATCTCCCATAATGCTTTTCTAGGGCCAGTTGTGCAAGACTCAAGACATGTGTAGAGTCTTCATCGTGACTGAGGTTGGGACGCAGGGGTAAGGGGTGGTAGACACGCTTGGTCTTAGGGTGTCCCTGTGACTCCTGCTGGCTGGGGAGGAGCTACAGGGCCACGGCTTCCAAAGCTCATGGTTCCCAGGGAAGGCCAACATGTCTGCTCACACCTCCAGATGACCGCAAAAGCTGGGGCACTATTCCAGTCACCTGACAGTGTCAAGCAGCTTACTTCACTTTGCGGGACTAACTGGTTTATGCCACCTTGCTAGGGCTGAGTGACCCCACCGTGTGTGTGTGTGTGTGTGTGTGTGTGTGTGTGTGTGTATGTGTGCACACATGTATGTGTATATGTGTGTGCGTACATGTGTGTGTGCATGTGTGTGTATGTGTGCATATCTGTGTCTGTATGTGTTGTGTGCATGTGTGTGTGCATGTGTGTATGTGTGTGTATGTGTGTACATGTGTGTATATGTGGGTCTGTGCATGTGTGTGCGTACGTGTGTGTTCCTTGTGTGCATGTGTGCACATGTTTGCATGTGTGTGTGCATGTGTATGTGTGTGTGTGTGTGCATGTGTTCGTGTGTGTGTGTGTGTGTGTTTCTGCTCAGAAGCACTGAACCAAAACAGGTTTCTCTGTTTTGAGTAGTCCCTCCCCCACCCTCCGTCTCAGCACACATAACCCGCCAAAATTGCTTGCAGTGTTTACTCGTTTGATTCTGCACATGCCTTCACTTGACCTGGAACTTAAGATCTTCAAAAAAAGGTTTTTTTCAAGAAAAAAAATACATTAACCTTATTCTATGATTTTTACAAGGTAAAATGTAGAGTCTGGTTTTTTAAGAGTTTTAAGACAATGATATCAGAGCATTTTTACCAGGGAGAGGCCCTTGTAACTACAGTGTGACACAGGTCACACATGTCTATGGAGCCACCCCTAGGAGCCCCTGCCTTTCCTGAGTACACCACCATACACTCAGAACATCAGGTGGCATACAGCAAGTACTCAATTGGTGCTCAAGTACAAAAGCTGCCGCCCCCTCCCCCATGATGCTATGTTCTGTCCCTTGCCAGAGATAAAAGCCAAACCAACCCACTAACCAAAAACAAAACACGAGGAAGAGCCTGACCTAGTGGGGAGCCTCCAGGAGAAGGGACAGATGACCTCTAGTGTTGGACAGGGGATTTGGACAGAGGAGAAGAGCATGGATGCCTCAGGCACAGGCCACAGGGCACATGTATGCAGCCATGGAGACCGCAGTGCATTCTGGGGCACAAACTGTGGGACAGGGATGTAGAGCATACACAGGACCCAATGAGATGTTCCCAGGGGGCTCCAGGATCCCTGCTTTCCTCTCCGGCTTGTGAAGATGTCCTTTAGCAACTTTCCCCAAGAGCAATGTGGTAGCTGCTAAGTCCGGAGTGAGGAGGGGACCGCTCACCGTTTCCCAGGAACCCAGCAGAGGGTTCGCCCCTAAACCTGGGCAAGGATAGCGCGTGCACCTTCGCTGCCTCAGCACCAGCAACGAGTGAGCAGGGTACTGGTGATCGTCGTTCAGAGGTTCCAGGGTGCTTTGTTCTACCTCTCTGGGAAGTAGAGTGTGAGGGAGGTCAGGGGTCAAGAGCTATGAAAACAACAGTAGGTGCTTTTTGTCCTGTCTGAATATCCCAAAGTGATGAAGGCCATTTTCAATATGATCGGATGTCCTGAGAAGTGTTGGTACCTAGGTCCTAAATCTGACCAGCAGATCCACTCTGGTTCTCAAGAAAGTATTTCTAGAAAACAAGTCTTGAAGTTCTGATGGAGTTGTGTTTTGTTTTTGTTTTGTTTTGTTTTGTTTTGTTGTTTTTGTTTTGTTTTGTTTTGTTTGTCACCCAGGTCAAAGTGGAGGCTGCAAGTGTAGCTTTGATTTATTCTTGGAGCTATTTCCTAAATGAAAACTGGGAAGACAATATCCAAGGATGGTGGCCTATGGGCAGGCCCTGGTGTTGACCTCTGCTCCCAGGATGCTCTGTAGGTTGGCAAGCAGCAGCACTGGATTACAGATGCCCAAGGGCACCAGATCATAAACCGGTTTAAAATACGTGGGTCACCATTAGCTCAAGAGTGTCCTCCTATTTTCCGTGAGTTCGGGTAGTCAATACTTTGCCTATATGGTTTTATCCAGCTACTTACCTATCCAAAGACATATCTGTGCACCGATCTACACATCTGTCCATCCAAACACATCTATACACCTATCCACCCATCCAACTACACACACACACACACACACACACACACACACACACACACACACAGAGAGAGAGAGAGAGAGAGAGAGAGAGAGAGAGAGAGAGAGAGAGAGAGAGACATGTCCATGCCCATCAGTCCATCTAAATAATCATCCATCTGTCCATCTGTCTGTCCACCCATCCATCCATCCAAACACATATTCACCTACCTATCTATTCAAACATACATTAATCCACCAATCTAAATATCAATCCATCCATCCATCCATCATCCATCCATCCATCCATCCACCTTCCCTTTCCTTCCCTGTTACGAGGATGGGTGATTTGTCATAAGGCCGATATCACATGCAATACATTGTGAAGGTTTCATGCAAACTAACCTTGCCATAGGAGGCCGCAGTTCATTAGGAGAGGTGACTGTGCCGTAAGGAGAAAAAGACACAAATAACATCGAGATGAAATCCTGACGGAGGGAGACAATGATGATCTGGAGACGTGGGGCTGCAACCAGGGAGCAAATGCATCCCAGGGACCGCACCCTGAGCATCCACCTAGCCCAGGCCCAGAGATGCGCACAGCACCCACTTGAGAGGCCTGCGACCCACTTCATCCAGCTTAACAGTTTCTAAGTGGGTGTTTTCATTCTTGGGTAAAACCTTTATCTCTAGGGAGGGCCTCCCCCCACATGACACCCAGCAACTCAGGGGGAAGCCACTGGGAAAGCCTAAAGCAACAGGGGGCCAAGGAAGGGGCACATTAGGAAACGTGACCCCCAAACCCAATGAGCCTTCGCCCCCCCCACCCCCCACCAGAAGTTAGTCCCTGGTCTCATCGGGCTTCTGCAGCTGGCTTCTTCGCATGTGTGTTCATTATCGCAGCCTGTCTTTTCTCTCCCCTTCTCGACGCTAGATTAGACTCTCATCAAAGGTCCGGGGTGGGGGGCTAGGAGGGTTGGGGGGGAGTGGGGAGAGCACTTATGCAGATCAGCGTACGTTTAGGGCATCAGTGGTTAACCCAGTCATACACACTCCTACTGCCCTCCCTGGAACCCTTGGAGGATCAATGTATGGGTTTAACTACCACACACCGACAAAACATGGATCGGCGGCGCTGCCTTCGAGCAACCACCGGAGCCTCTGTGTATGTTTCTCTCATTATTTGGATGTGCGTTTGAGTGTTATGATCAGTGATTCAGGGCACATGATTCATCAAGAAGACGTTTGCTCGGCAGACATGTGAGGAGCTGTCTGCCTCTTCAATCTCACTGACAGGGCAAAAATGCTGATTTATAGTAAATCATTAAAATCTGCTTATTATGGCACGGCTTGTTCCTCTCCTCCAGTTGGAGACTGAGACTTGATCTGCAATGTGTCTCTCACAATTTTATACTACAGCAAGCAGTTATTTGAACGAGAGAGGAGCCTTCCTTAGTCTTTATTAGTGCCTATGAAAGGATATTTTGTTTAAAGAAGACTAATTAAGAATGCAGACGATTTGCTTGCTCAGTTTAGGCAGGGGGTTGGGGGGGGGGCAGGGAGAATAAAGATTTAAACCGTCTAAGAGGAACAAAGAATTACTGTACTAAAACAATACCCCGAAATGAGACCGGCTGCATATTTTGAAAACAGGCCTGAAATAAGCAGTTCGTGTGGTGTCGGTGTGTGCTCGGGCAGGGGGTGTGGGGTGGTCAGCTGAGAGGCTGGGTCAGGGCTGAGGACGTGAGGGTCTCAAAGCTTAAAAATGAAAAACCCCAGCAAGGATGACACCTTTGTTAGGTTCAAGAGCAATTTTGTGACAATAGTCCTGTGGCTTTAAAGATCACCTGGGAAGTTTTGTATTTTGAATTTAAGATTTGGTGGCAGCCTTCAAGGGGAGTATGCCGCATGCTAGGTAAACAAAGAAATAACACAAAGAGGTCTATATTTTGTATGTGTTACTTACAGTAAAAAAAAAATTAATTTGATGCCTGGGGACAGAAATCTTTGCCACTGAATTACAAAGAAGTGAATAAACGGACTCAAAATGAATCCATCCTGATCTGTCCCCTTAATAAGACTAATTCCGGAGAACAAAGGAGACCATAATGCATTTTAAATTAAGTTGGAAAATGCATAATTTATATTTGTTTTATTTCTTCATATTTTAACACAGGTGCGTTGCAGAATGCTAAGGACCGGGGAAGGGCACGCTCTGTCCACGCTTCCTCACTTTTTAAAAAAAACCAAAAGGACTAATATTTGTCTCCTGGTTCGGGCAGCAAGGGCAGAGTCTGACAGAAAAGAGGAATATAACGAGGAGCAAGTGAGTATGCGTGGTTGGTTAGGTTCAACTCTGAGGACACCGCAGGCCTCACGCAACAACAACAACAAAACCAGTGGGACTAAACACCGTGTTTTCTTTTTTCTCAAGTTGGAGAAAGCCCTCTAAGATGGGGTGAAAAGACCATGTCCTGGACTCCCAGGCCAAGGAGGACCAGTGGCCAGACAGAATCAACCCAGTGCAGGGAGGAGTTGGTGGGTGCGTTTACACACAGTTGTTTTTTTTTCCGGTTTGGGTGGCAGGTGTTCTTCTCCCCAACCTAGAAACTGTTCCTTCTGCCTTCAACCTCTGCCCCCTATCTCTTCACCCCACCCCTAGACACCTTGATCCCTCTCTCATGGCTCTCCCCGACACAAGGGGTACACAGCCATTGTTTAGTGTGGAGCTTCGCTCATCTTTTATTTTTAGCTCAGCCCACTTTTCATGTCTAAGGCCGGGGTCGCCAGGAGGGTCTGGAGGAAGATGGAGCCATCACCTGCCTGGGTGCCCGCTTAGCTGAGGGCCTCAGGGGCGCAGCTGCAGAGCTGAGTGACCACGTCCCGCAGAGTAGGGCAGGGTCACGTCGGCTGTTGGTGGCGGTGGGCCCGAGCAAGGTCATGGGCATATCTGCGTCTCCGTGTGGAAGTCCAGGTCACGTCCATCTTAACCTGGATCTGTGACAGTTCGGCATCACGGCTCTAAACCACCGCGACCAGGTCCCACCCGGACGCTCACTCGGGCCTCAGCTCTGAGAACTGTTTTGCTTCGCAAAACAGAAGCAGGGTGGCCCCAGGACATGGGCCATTAACTCGCCAGTGACCATTCGGAAGGAGGCTGCACCACGGCAATATTTTCGTAAGCCTTTTGCGTCTTGGCTCCCCTGACCCCGCCCCCCTGCCCCACCCGACTCCAACCCCGCCCCCAAACAGGTAGATGAGCACTTCTTACACATGCATCCAAAGAAGGTGTTTGCTGTAGTCTGAATATTGACACAGGCTGACACGGTCCTGCGTTGAGCGCCTGGTCCCTAGCCGACGGTGCTGTTTTGGGAGAAGGATGGAGACTTTGGATGACGGCACGTGGCTGGGAGAAGCGACCCCTGGGAGGGGCGGGAGGCCTCTGTTGTAAGTCCTCAGTGGTCTCCAAGTCCTTCTCCGTGTGCTGAGGGAAAGCCTCTCTTCTCACACGAACACCACCACGGTATTGTGTCCGAGCACAGGGGGGCAGAGAGGAACTACGAACAGAACCCTCCAGAAACAGTCTTTTCTTGTATAAGCAGTCTGGGTCAAGGCACAGAAGTAACGTGCCCAGTGTGGTTCGAGGCACAGTGTCTTCCTCGCCCTTGGCTCTGGTGAGAATGTGACGCTCACGGTCTTGGGAGGCAGGAGCATACATGGCCTGGGGGCTGTGGAGGTGGCGCCTTCGGGTGCTGATTAGATTAGGTTATCAAGTGGAGACCCACGATCAACTCCTCATGGCTTTATAACAACAGGGAGAAAGAGCACCCAGATGGAGACTCCCAAATTCCTTAAATCTTGCCATATTTTTCCCCTAAGCTCTGGGAGCAAGAAAACCATCATGACACTTGGCAGATCATGAGTCCCAAAAAAACCTATTTTCTTTATCAACTAGTTTGCCTCTGGTTCTTTCGTTATAGTGACGGCAAAGCTGACGAATACAGGTACTGACTTCTAGCCTGCTGAGGCTGCCTGCCTCACTTTCTGGAAGGTTAAGTGAACGGCTGCTTAAAAATAGGCTGTTCCAGCTGGCGAGGTCTGGGGCGCTGGTGAAGGAGGATGAGTGATAAACTGGATGTATTTTTATTCCTGCCTGATCTTGAAAGTTGATTGACTGCTTTGGATCACGTCCTGGTTCTGTTTCCTAAGCTTCAGCGCTCTGAGTGAAGGTCATCTGGTCCTGCCTGGGCTTGCTAAGTTTCACGGCCATCACAGCCCGCCTCCCTCGGCTCTCCCTTGTAACTCACACCCTTAGCTTGTGGCCTTGTCTGCTTCTTTTCTCCTCATCCCTTCTTCCCTGGATCCTGTCTCTTCAACCAAGCACCTTGTAGAAAGAGAAGGGGAGGCAGGAAGTGGGGGACAGGAGAGAGGACAGGAGACAGGAGAGGACAGGGGACAGGACAGGGGACAGGAGAGAGGACAGGACGGGGACAGGAGAGGGGACAGGAGAGAGGATAGGAGAGAGGAGAGGACAGGGGACAGGACAGGGGACAGGAGAGAGGACAGGACAGGGGACATGACAGGGACAGGAGAGAGGACAGGACAGGAGATAGGACAGGGGACAGGACAGGGGACAGGACAGGGGACAGGAGAGAGGACAGGAGAGAGGACAGGACAGGGGACAGGACAGGGGACAGGGGAGAAGACAGGACAGGGGACAGGACAGGGGACAGGAGAGAGGACAGGACGGGGACAGGACAGGGGACAGGAGAGAGGATAGGAGAGAGGAGAGGACAGGGGACAGGACAGGGGACAGGAGAGAGGACAGGACAGGGGACATGACAGGGACAGGAGAGAGGACAGGACAGGAGATAGGACAGGGGACAGGACAGGGGACAGGACAGGGGACAGGAGAGAGGACAGGAGAGAGGACAGGACAGGGGACAGGACAGGGGACAGGGGAGAAGACAGGACAGGGGACAGGACAGGGGACAGGGGAGAGAAGACAGGACAGGGGACAGGACAGGGGACAGGAGAGAGGACAGGACAGGGGACAGGAGAGAGGATAGGAGAGAGGAGAGGACAGGGGACAGGACAGGGGACAGGATAGGGAACAGGAGAGAGGACAGGACAGGGGACAGGAGAGAGGACAGGACAGTAGACAGCACAGGGGACAGGAGAGAGGACAGGATAGGGGACAGGACAGAGGACAGGATAGGGGACAGGACAGGGACAGGAGAGGGGACAGGACAGGGGACAGGACAGGGGACAGGACAGGGGACAGAGAGAGGACAGGACAGGGGACAGGAGAGAGGACAGGACAGGGGACAGCAGAGGGGACAGGACAGGGGACAGCAGAGGGGACAGGACAGGGGACAGGAGAGGGAACAGGAGAGAGGACAACAGAGGGAACAGGAGAGAACTATTGCTGAAAAGTTAACAATATTGGGCCCTGACCTGAGCTCCAGTTCCTTATGGCAGGAGGCTTTGCTGAGCTTTGGCCTGCTCCCCCTTCCCCATGCGCTCAAACTGTCACCTTCCTATCTGAGTCATTGCAGAGAGTGAGATGGCATGTGCAGGGGCTTCTGGGAGAGACAGCCATTTACGTCCCGCAGTGCATCCATCCATGGGCTCTGCATGGCTTTCCCTTGACGTGCTCCCCACACCCTCTCTTCATCCAGCAGCATCCCCCCTCTCCAGAGAAAACAGCTGACAGACTTGTACATTGGGCCATCCACTGCCAGAAGAAGGAACCAGGACGCCATGTCATCATGTTTGGAGAGAGCATCCCTGTCTCAGGAAGCTGCGTGTCCGTCTCACCACCTCACACGCCACCCCACACCTTCACCCCAGAAACCTGGCTATACACAGCTTTCAGCCTTAGGACACAAGAAGACACCAGTGACTGTCCTGTCACTTGTGACCTCTTAGCACTTCTTAGGGCCTCATGCTCCCAAATGTGATCCCCAGAAATATTCTTATAAGGAAGTTGTAATCTGGCATTGCAGTCCCGGAAAAGACAGCTTATCTGTGACCTCAGAGGTTTTGGGCATGTTCAAGCCCCTTGTCAACTCCAAATTCTAAATATACCCACCAGGAAGTTCTGTTGATACCCCCTGACCCTCCCATCCCCTACTCTCCCACTCCCCCCTAACCACCACCCCCCACCCCACCCCACACCCCCCTCCCACATCCCCCACTCACTGCCCCACTCCCACCCCCCTCATCCCAACCCCCACCTCATCCCCCACATCCCCCACTCACTCCCCTCACCCTTACCTGCTCACCCCAACACCCACCCCATCCCCCACATCCTCCACTCACTCCCCCCACCCCCGCTACCTGCAAGCAGCATGAAGTACATCTCACAGAAGCTCCTTGCTGTGTATCCCACACACAGTGTCACACCACTGGGGCACTGTTTGCACTCAGACTTGGATGGGGCCACACCCTTCCCCACTCCACTCACCCCTAGGATCTGTTCAGTAACCTGATTTCTCTCCATCTTCACTGCCGCCACAGCAGGGGGTGGGGGGCATGGTGTGTGGCGGGGCGGGGTTTGTGCCAGTGTCACCTGTGCATGAGTTTGTCAAGTGGCCTCTGTTTTACCAGGCACATGTCCAGATGTCCACATCACTGCATGGAGATGAAGGACTTGTGCTGGTCTGCACGCACAGTGCTTAGGGATCTGAGACAGGAGGACCATGGAGTTTGAGGCCACACGTGTGTGTGTGTGTGTGTGTGTGTGTGTGTGTGTGTGTGTGTGTGTTTGTGTGTGTGTGTTTGTGTGTGTGTGTGTGCATGTGTATGTGTGATTGTAATCACAGTGCTAAGGGATCCGAGACAGGAGGACCACACGTTCGAGGCCACACATTCCTAAGCAGAACCAATGGTAGAACAATCTAGAACCCCACAGCCCTGGATCTTGTCGCACACTCCGTCGCCTAGCTCACTTGTCCCTCTTCTTCACCTCATCGCCTTCACTGACATCTCAACTCCTGGCTGCAGGACATCCTATCTGACAGCTGCTCCTACCCTAACCCAGCCAGGGATGATATTTCTGAAAAAGAATTAAGAAGAAATCTAAGCAGGTGTGTGTGTGTGTGTGTGTGTGTGTGTGTGTGTGTGTGTGTGTGTGTGATCACAATACTTAGGAACCTGAGGCAGGAGGACCATGGGGTTTGAGGCCACAGGTGAGATCAACGTGTGAAGATTCGACCTGTGCACAACCCACTATAATGTAGCTACCTGGTTACCCGTGTGCCTTGCACACTGAATATGAGTGACCTTGTAGAATGAACTAGCAATATAGCATCACAGTGCACTCACTTCCATATATATATATGTATGTATATATGTATATATACTGGAATGAATAACTGAGCTCCCTCTTTATGCTATGCTCCCCCACCCCCATGAGTGTGTGTGTGTGTGTGTGTGTGTGTCTGTGAATGTGTATGTGTGAGTGTGTGTGAGTATTTGTGTATGTGAGTGTATTGTGTCTGTGAGTGTGTATGTATGAGTGTGTGTGTGTGTGAATGTGTGTGTCTGTGAGTGTGTGTGTATGTGTGAGTGTGTGTATGTGTGAGTATATATAAGTGTGTGTCTGTGAGTGTGTGTGTGTGTGTGAATGTGTGTGTACGTGTGAGTGTGTATGTGTGAGTGTATGTGTGAGTATGTGTCTGACTGTGTGTCTGAGTATGTGTGAGTATCTGTGAGTGTGTGTGTGTGTGTGTGTGTGTGTGAGTGTGTGTGAATGTGTGTGTATCTGTGAGTGTCTGTGTGTGTGGCTGGCTGATGATATTTTCCTGGGTATCGGTACTTTAGACAACGCTGAAAGTGCTGTGCGCGCACAGGCAGTAGGGACCAGGCTGTGGGTGCTCACAGGCCTTTATTTGGAGAAGACAAGGAATGACCATCTTTCATTGGATTCTCAAAAGGCCCATGACCTTCCCCACACTAAAGAAAAATTAGGTAATTAAAGCCGTCCTACTGGAGGCTTTCTCATTAAAAACCCAGAGCAACATTACAAATATTCGCCAGTAAAATAACACTTAAGAAAGGGGAAGGCGGGGCCGTCCCATCTGTGGGTGTCAGGAAGAGCATCGTTTTTCCCGTGAAGCCTGCGTTTTAACATTCTAAACTTCGGACCACAAAATGTCAGGGTGCATTTGACAGTCATGGAGAACACATCGAGTGTTTCTTTGGTCATGCTAAAGTATCTAAAAGCACAAGCGATCCAAAAGTTGATGTTCTCTCAAAGCCATGGAAAGAGAGTAGCCAGTTAGGAAACCAAAGTATGCACATCACTATACAGCTCTCCTATATACCCAAAATAGCCAAAGAGAAAATTAAGGAAAGTAGAATTTTATTTTACAGTAGCATTAAGATGTCATTAACTAGAAATATTTTTTAATGTATGTAAGTAAAATTTAATGGTAAACATACATAAGAGAGGTTTAGAATGATTAAATATATCAAATCTGAGTAGGAAATATATTAGCTTTTAGATATTATGCCATTCCTTCCCCCAACCTTTTATAGTGTTTATGAAGAAAACAAAAAAGATCCTACACTGTTTCAAATTAATTATTTATTGATACCAGTGGTGAATAAGAACTGGAAACACTAATTCTAATACTCGAATGAAATGAAAACAATGGCCAAACACTGTTTACTTGTTTTTAATTAATATTTTTTATTATTGTAACAGGGTCTTTTTATGTAGCCCAGACTGACCTCAGACACAAAATCCTCTTGCCTCCACCTTCCAAATGTTATCGCTATAGGTGTCCACCACCCTCTACCCATAGGACACACTTCACAAAGCAACACCACACGCAAAAAACTACAAGGCTCGCTGGGCTGGGCGTGGTTGTGGCGCACGCCTTTAATGCCAGCACTCGGGAGGCAGAGACAGGTGGATCGCTGTGAGTTCGAGGCCAGCCTGGTCTACAAAGCGAGTCCAGGACAGCCAAGGCTACACAGAGAAACCCTGTCTCAAAAAAACAACAAAACACACAAAAAACTAGAAGGCTCCATTATACGGGTGAAACTAGAGAGAAATAGAAAAAAAAATCAACACAGCAGACCATTCAAAAATGCAACCCAATATCTTTTATGCCACATCTCACTGTGTTTGCATCCAAGATGACAGACACATTAGCAATTAATTCTACTGGCCTTGGTGTGTGAGCTCATTGCAGAAGAGAAGCCCTCGAGATGGAATGTGCTGGATCCCGGGGCAGCAGGAACCACCATGAGTGGCCGCAAGACAGAAGCGCAGCACAGAGAGGGAGCAATTGTGAGTGCGGAGGACTGAGGAAAATGTGCTAACGCTAAAGCTTGAGCCTCGCCAGGCCAGGCCGTACGCACCAAGCGCGGGAGTCAGAGCACACTGCGCACGCGCTGCGCACTTACAGGTGAGGAAATGGCGGTGATAAAATACCAGGAACCAAAGTGGAGAACTTATTATGGCTTATGGTTCCAGAGGACCAGGATCCCTAATTACGGTCGGGAAAGTGTAGTGCTAGAAACACAGGTCACATTTCCATCCACAACCCCTAGCAGAGGGGGTGGTGGGTGGTGGTGGTGGTGATGTTGATGGTGATGGTGGTGGTGGTGATGATGATGGTGGTGGTGGTGGTGGTGGTGGTGGTGCTGGTGGTGGTGGTGCTGGTGCTGGTGGTGATGATGATGATGGTGGTGGTGATGGTGGTGGTAATGGTGATGGTGGTGATGGTGATGATGGTGGTGGTGATGGTGGTGATGGTGGTGGTGATAGTGGTGGTTATGGTTATGGTGGTGGTGATGGTGGTGGTGGTGATGGTGATGGTGGTGAGGGTAATGGTGGTGGTGATGGTGGTGAGTATGGTTATGGTGGCTGTGGGGATGATGGTGAGGGCAGTGGGGGTGGGGTGCTCTTCCATTTACACAACCAGCATTCAAGCCATATCCAGGAGACTCTCACACAGTAGAGTCTGCTCCAGACATTGCAAGGCCCGAGGGGTAGGGAGCATCTAATTCCAAAGACATGAATCTGGCAATGGGTACTGAACGTCTGTGGCTGAAGACGATGGGTGCTTAGCGAATGGTGATAGAAACACAGCTCAGCGTCTCAGGAAATTAAGTGCATACCAGCTAGGCCAGTGCAGGAAGCATGGGCCTCCCGAGGGACTGAGGGACAGCATGTCATGCCCTGGGATGGCCTCTTCAAGCACAGAGGGAAAAAATGAGGCAGGAATTCCAATCCACTGAATTAAAATGTGAAATTTCTATCCATCAAAAATGTCCTTGAATCAATTAAAAGCAAACAGATCAGGAAGAAATAGTTTCAACCTCTGTGGCAGGCAACACTCTACCACCATAGCACTCCAATATGTGCTAGAATTTATCCCAGGGAAAAGATCAGAAACAATTAAAACAGGGGAAGTGAATAAATTATGACTCATCTATACTAGAAAACATGTTTTTGAAGAAAATGTATTGGCACGGGGGAACTCTTAAAATCTTAAATACAATAACACAAGATTGGAGTTACACTCTATGTAAATGATGCATTTGCTATTTCCATATCTTTAGCTTGTGATTTCTCTCCGTGTATACATGGATATATACATGCAAACAGAAAAATCTAACCATATGCTTATGGATGGTGACATTATAGGTGACGTTAGATTTTGTGTTATCTAAACTATTCTTGGGGACCTTCAGCATTTGTCTTCCATTTTTATTATAACGAATGATCACAGATCTAGTGGATTAAACTACTTGTTTTCAGTTTTGTGTCTCTCCTAGGGGTGTGTTCCTTCCCGGAGGCCCCAGGAAGGGTCTAGTTTCATCCCTAGTAGTTGCTATACTCCTTGGCTCTGTTGGAAATTGTTCTTGGTGCACAGAACCAGCAATAGGCAAGCCTGTTGCTTGCCTGCTGTTGTTTTGGTTTTCACAGGTTTTCTCTGTGTAGCCCTGGCTGTCCTGGTCTCCCTTTGTAGACCAGGCTGGCCTCGAACTCACAGAGATTCGCCTGCCTCTGCCTCCCGAGTGCTGGGATTAAAGGTGTGCGCCACCACCGCACAGACTGTTATCCATCTTCTGACCTTTCATCTACCCTCAAATCTCTCTCTGATCCACTCAGACAAATTGTTTGTAAGGACCATGGTGTCTCGGTGGAGTCCACTAATACAACACCGGGTTCGGGAGATCTGGGGTCAGGAAGACGTTATTCTGCTTACTGAAGCTGATTGTTTTCATATCACACACACACAAACACACACACACACACAGACTTTCTATGAAACGATACACAAAGCCCAATGTGATGTTCCTCTCCACAGCTGCTGTACTGAATTGCTTTGTTGGCTGCCGTCACCGCATACATGACAGGAGCAACTCATGCAAGGACAGCTTGTATTGGTTTGCTCTTGTTTCAGTCCATCACAGTGGGTAAGACCTGGCAAGGAGGCTCCACAGCAGTGGGAGTGTGAGGGCGTAGCATGTTGTCCTCACATACACCTGACAGGCAGGAGGGAGAAAGCAAGCTGGTCATAACCAGAAGCTTAACCCCCGTGTGGCCTGCACCCTCCAGGAGATCTTTATCCCAAAGTTTCCCCAGTCTCTCAAAATAGCACACGTCCTTAGAGCATTGAGCATTCTAAAACAGGAGCCTGTTTTAGAGTTGAGCCATGAGAGTCATCATCAGGGACAGTTCTATCTTTCGTAAAATTTTCTAAGTATGTGGATGCATGTGTGTCTGGCTGTGAGTATGTGCATGTGAGTGTAGTGCCCAGAGAGGCCAGAAGAGGGTGTCAGATTCCCCGGAGCTGGAGTTACCAGAAGTTATGAACAGACCAGTGTGGGTGCTGGGAACTGAACTCAGTCAGGCCCTCTGGGGGAGCAGCAGCAAGTGCTCTTGATCATTGGACCATCTCTCCAGCTGAGAGACATTGTCTTTGTCTTTGTCACAGTCACCATTTGAGTCTTTGTAGAACAAATCATAGACCGTTACCCAGAGACCAAATGCAGTCTACCACCTGGATTTGTAAATAATATTTTCCTTGAACACAACTTTCCCTGTTTTTTTTCCCCAATGTTGTCTGAGCTGAATTGTTGCGAGAGAAACCATCTGGGCCAGCGTAGCCTGTTGACCCTTTACAGGAGGAAGCTGGAAGAAGCTAGCCACCCCCACATCACACCATATTTCACAATCTCCAACAGAAACTGCGAGTGGGCTAAGCAGTGAGATTTCCAGGGCAGCTGCCCCTTCATTCCTTGTCTGTCAGAGGACCAGAGAGGACCCGGTGTGGGTAGGTCTGTCCTCTATGACCGCACCGAGTCCACTCGGTTGAGGATCCCTGAGTGTTCACTTCCACCTCCCATTTGCTTCATATCTTTTAAGCTACCATCAGTCCCCAGGGACACACTGAATCTGTCACAAATCAAAAAAAAAAAAAACAAAAAACAAAAAAAAACCACAAAAAATGAAAATCAAAGTGGTTGCCGACTTGCATGTGTTTAGCATGGTTCCGTGGGATTCACAGTGAACGGTACTGATGCTGGGGTTTAGGGTCCTTTCTGTATCCAGCATCATCATGCCTGTGCCTCTAGATGATGCCCACATGGGCACCATGGCTCACCTTGCAGCCAGACAGAGCTGCCAATGAAGAAGACAGAGATGGCATCCAATTCATCACATCGCTCACAATGACAAGGACTACAGTCACAGTTGGCACTGAGTCCCTGCCAGGTGAGTCATCTCCATCAGCACTGGCCTTTCCCCACCTTGTGGCCTGGGTCAGAGGTTCTGTCACTAGCAGAACTACTTTAAGAAAAAGAAGGAAAGAAAAATATTAATTATATCTTCATTTTAGAGACTACAATAGAAGGCAATGGGGGGGGTATATATTTGCATGCGTGGTGGCAAGCGTGCCTCTGCCTGTTGCGTCGACGTACTCAACCAAACTCACACCTACTGACTGAACATTTACGATGATAAAATATACACTCATATAAATAGGCCACACAGCAAGGGTCCACGTCACCAGTCACTGACACTTTGTCCCTTCTTTCTTCAACTCAAGTTGATGGACGTGAAGGTTTTAGTTCTAGGGAGATGCCCAGCGACAGAGAACCCTCAAGAAACCACAACTGTGCTCATCCCTTCTTCGACCTTCAGTGGCCTTAGACACAACCACGGCTTCCACCACAACAGTGGGGGTTTCAGGACTCTCCTACAAATATATCTTCAGTTTGCACTTCAAAGCTCTCCTGGAAAAGTCACATATTTCCAGGAAGGAGGAGAGCCAGGGATGCAGCCAAAGCTTTCTCCTAAGAGAAGAGGCTCAGCTTTGAAACTTGTCCAGTGGGCAGAGGCCGGTCACTTTAAGGCCTCATCGTCCCCCCCCTCAGGCCCCACTCCCCAAACAGACACATGAAAATGTACACATGCCCCACATAACTTATTCATAGCATAAGTAAAAGTTCATTTGCCGTTGCTTGGCTGGCGAAGGATGTGACATTGTGGACACATTTAAATATTTATTGATTTTCATTGTGTAGGGCGTGAAGATTTGTTAGAGTGCTCGCCCTCAAGTTCAGGGCTCACACATCTGCACTGGTACCCTGGCCTCCTTTCCCGAGGTTTGGATAGTGGGAGATCTGGGTAGGAAACCAAGGGAAAGAAGGACGCAGCTTTGACCCTTTTGTATATGCCTTCCATACCTCTGCGGTGACAGCTTTAACTGGTGGAGCCCATTTTGTGTCCCGGGTGTGCCAGTTGGCCCACGTACTGGGTAGTTTCACGCATGTCAACTTGACACAAGCTAAAGTCATCCAAGAAGAAGGAAAACTCAGTTGAGAAAATGCCTCTGTAAGATCGGGCTGTAGGCAAGCCTGTAGGGCATTTTTTCAATTAGGGATTTAAAAGTGAAAGGCCAGGCGCGGGGTGGGTGGTGCCCTCCCTGGGCTGGTGGTCCTGGGTACCTTAAGAAAGCAGGCTGGGAAAGCTATGTGGAGCAAGGCAGTTAGCAGCACCCCTCCACGGACTCTTCATCAGCTCCTGCCTCCAGGTTACTGCCCTGTTAAAAGTTCCTGTCCTGTTTGCTTTGAATCAGGAACAGTGATTGCAGATGCATAAGCCAAATGAACCCTTTTCTCTCTGAGTTGCTTTGCAATGATAACGCTAATTAGGACAGCCTGTCTGCTGGGCTGGGTGGTATCTCTTCCTTTCTGCTGGCATGGGGATGCAGCAGTGTTCTTATGTCAGTTCATCTCTGACCTCTTCATTTGATTGTATTGTCTTCTTATTTTCAGGGTTCATGGACACATATTGTTTGGCCCTGGTGGGCCTGGGCTTTGCTTTTCTTTGCTTGGGTGTGTGAGGCAGCTGATTGCCTCAGCTCCGATTCTCTGAACAGCTCCATAAGCAACTCCATGCCATGATGCTGAGCTGTGGGAGTAAAGTCTTTGGTAGGAGCTTATAGTCCAATGGAAAAGATACCCCATATAAACTCCACTGCTGTGGAGAGTGATGAGACCAGAGAGCCTGGAGTAGAGTAGGAACTCAGAAATAAAAAATAATTGCACAGGCTGCAAGAGACAACTCAGCCAAGTCCCTGCTGGATGAGCTTGAAAACCCGAGTTCAGATCCCAAGCATGGAGAAGGCTGGTTTGGCGTCTCTCACCCTAGTGCATTCGTGGGAGGTGAGGGACTAACTTCAGCAGCTTGATGCCCATCTTATTTAGCTAATTGGTGAGTTCTGGGTTCACATTCAAACACTAAGGTTGGAATCAATAGATTAAGATGCCAAATGTCAGCCTGCAACCATGCAAGTATATATGTCACACACAGACACACACACAGATGCATGTGTGCACACGCCGCACACAATTTATTTATTTAGTTAATTTATTTATTCAGATTACATCTCAATTGTTTCCCCCCTCACTTGTATCCTCCTGTTCCTCCCTCTCTCCTGCTTTTACCTTATTCCCCTCCCCTATGTCTGTCACTGAAGGGAACCTTTTTCCCCACCATATGGTCACAGCCTATCAAGTCTCATCTTGGTAGCCTACTTATCCTGTCTGAGTGTCACCAGGTCTCCCCACCACGGGGAGGTGGTCAAATATGGGGCACCAGAGTTCGTGTCAGAGTCAGTCCCTCCTCTCCACATAACTGTAGAGAATGTCCTACCCATTGGCTAGATCTGAGTAGGCGTTCGATGTTGACTGTATGTATTGTCCTTGGTCGGTACAGTTGTTTGAGCAGATCTCCCCTGGGTCCAGATCTGCCCTTCATGATGTTCTTCTTGTAGGTTTCTAGGACCCTCTGGATCCTTCTATTTCCCCATCTCCTATATTTCTCTCATCTAGAGTCCCAGTAGGAAGTCCTCACATCTATCCTAATCTCCTGCTAAGTGAAGACTTTCATGGGACATGCCTCTTGGGCTAGTATCCAACTATAAGTGAGTATATATCATGTGAGTCTTTCTGGGTTAACTCGCTTGTGGGAAAGAATAAGCCTTGTCACAGGTGGGAGCAGTCTTGGCTGGCTTTACCCTTGGGGCACCCCAAGAATACCTTGTGACAGACTGAGTGGAGCCATCCTGGGTCTGAAATTCAGGAAGCAGACCTGGAAACCCCACCTGGACTATTGTCTTTCTAATGGACCCTCACCGGGAGAAGGAGACAGTCCTTCCCACGTGACTCAGACAGTTGGAGAAGAGAGAACAACAAAGTCAGCTGGGCGAGAGAGCGTGGGAGAAGCGGACTGGCTGGACCAGCATGCAGGCCAGAGAGACACCTAAGGACCCGTCCCATGGAACAGCTACCGGAAGGTTCACTCTTTTGTCCCTTTAACCTTTTTCCTTCTTGTATAAGCTAGTTGGGCTGTATAATAAAATTTAATTGCTAAGAAACAGAGTCAACACTCACTCAGTTTGATTGTTTCTAGTTCCATACATTGGTCCACAAATTTCGGGATTTCCTTCTTTTTAATAGCTGAGTAGTATTCCATGGTGTAAATGTACCACAGTTTCTTTATCCATTCTTCAACTGAGGGACATTTAGGTTGTTTCCAGGTTCTGGCTATTATGAATAAGACTGCTATGAACATGGTTGAACATATGTCCTTGTTGTGAGGTGGAACATCTTCTGGATATATTCCAAGGAGTGGAATAGCTGGATCTTGAGGAAGCCATATTTCCAGTTTTCTAAGAAAGTACCAGATAGATTTCCAAAGTGGTTTCACTCCCACCAGCAATGAAGAAGTGCTCCCATTTCTCCACATCCTTGCCAGCACGTGCTGTCACTTGAGTTTATGATCTTAGCCATTCTGGTGGGTGTAAGATGGAATCTCTGAGTTGTTTTGATTTGCATTTCCCTGATGACTAATGATGCTGAGCATTTCTTTAAGTGTTTCTCAGCCATTCAATATTCCTCTGTTGAGAATTCTTTGTTTAGTTCTGAGTCCTACATCTTAATTGGGTTATTTTGTTTGGTGGTGTTTAATTTCTTGAGTTCTTTATATATTTTGGATATTAGACTTTTCTCAGTCTGTAGACTGTCGCTTTGTTCTGTTGACAGTCTCTTCTGCCTTACAGAAGCTTCTTAAGTGACCATATGTGTGTGGATTCATTTCTGGGTCTTTGATTAGATTCCATTGATCAACCATCCTTTTGCTGTGCCAGTACCATGCTGTTTTAATTACTGTTGCTCTATAGTACAACTTGAGATCAGGGATGGAGATTCCTCCAGAGGATCTTTTATTGTATAGGCTTGTTTTAGCTATTCTGGATTTTTTGTTTTTCTATATGTACTTGAGAATTCATCTTTCAATATCTTTAAAAATTGTGTAGGTATTTTGATAGGGATTGCATTGAATTTGGTAACATGGCCATTTTTACTATGTTAATTCTACTGATCCATGAACAAGGGAGATCCTTCCATCTTCTGATGTCATCTTCAATCTTTTTCTTCAGAGATTTAAAGTTTTTTTCAAACAAGTCCTTCACTTGCTTGCTTAGAGTTACTCTTAGATATTTTATATTGCTTGTGGCTATCGTGAAAGGTATAGTTTCCCTAATTTTTTCCTCTGCATGATTGTCATTTGTATATAGGAAGGCTACTGACTTTTTAAAGTTAATTTTGTATCCAGCTAATTTGCTGAACTTGTTTATCAGCTGTTGAGTTCTCTGGTAGAATTCTGGGGGTCACTTATGAACACTATCACATCATCTGCAAATAGGGATATTTTAACTTCCTCTTTTCCCATTTGGATCCCCTTGATCTCCTTTTGATGTCTTATTGCTCTGACTAGAACTTCAAGAACTATATTGAAGAGATATGGAGAAAGTGGGCAGCTTTGCCTGATCCCCGATTTTAGAGGGATTTCCTTGAGCATCCCTCCATTTAATTTGATGTTGGCTATTGGCTTGCTGTATATAGCCTTTTCATGTTTAGGTATGTGCCTTGTATCCCTGATCTCTCCAAAACTTTAACATGAATTGATGTTGGATTTTGTCAAGTGCTTTTTTAGCATCTAAGGAGATGATCATGTGGTTTTTTACTTTCAGTTTGTTTATATGGTGGAATACATTGATGGATTTCTGTATATTAAACCATTCCTGCATGCCTGGAATGAAGCCTACCTGGTCATGGTGAATGATATCTTTGATGTGTTCTTGTATTCAGTTTGTGAGTATTTTGTTAAGTATTTTTGTGTCAATGTTCCTAAGAGAAATTGGTCTGAAGTTCTCTTTCCTTGTTGGATCTTTGTGAGGTTTAGGTATAAAAGTGACTGTGGCCTCATAGAACGAGTTTGGTAATGTTTCATCCATTTCTATCTGTTTGAGTAGCTTAAAGAGTATAGATATTAGCTGTTCTTTGAAAGTCTGGTGGAATTCTGCCCTGAAACCATCTGATCCTGGGCTTTTTTGGTTGGGAGACTATCAATGATTACTTCTATTTCTATAGGAGAAATAGGACTATTTAATTTGTTTATCTGATCTTGATTTAATTTTTGCAAGTGGAATCAATCAAGAAAATTGTCCATTTCCCTTAGATTTTCAAATTTTGTGGCATATATGCCTTTGAAGTAGGATCTTATGATTCTTGTATTTCTTCAGTGTCTGTTGTTATGCCTCCTTTTTCATTTCTGATTTTGTTGATTTCAATACTGTCTCTCTGCCTTTTAGTTAGTTTGGCTAACGGTTTGTCTATCTTGTTGATTTTCTCAAAGAACCAGCTCCTGGGTTTGTTGATTCTTTGAATTGTTCACTTTGTTTCTAACTTATTTATTTCTGCTCTGAGTTTGATTATTTCCAGATGTCTACTCTTCTTGGGTATTTCTGCTTCTTTTTTCCTAGGACTTCCAGATGTGTCGTTAAGTTGCTTATATGGGATGTTTCCAACTTCTTTATGAAGACACGTAGTACTATGAATTTTCCTCTTAGCACTGCTTTCAGTGTGTTCCACAGATTTGGGTATGTTGTTCTTTTATTTCCATAATCCCAAATACTTGCTAATGTTCTTTATCTGGCCTGGATTCTCCATCCACGATGCCAGTCTTGTGCTTTGTCTCCAGCTAACCCATGGTGGCCTTTTTCTCTTTACTTCAGGTTTCTCTCCTTTTTTTCCTTTTGGCAGTCCTTTTATCCCCCAGAATTCCCCTCTCTCCTAGCCACACCTATCTCCTTTGCCCTGCTCAGGTGAGATGGCTTTTTATTAAACAAAAAGTGGGTCACAGAGAAAAAGCTATAAATACCATCAAAATACATGAGACCATCCCCCAACATTTCAGGAAGTCCTTAATTTCTTTATTTCTTCACAGACGCAGGTGTCATTAAGTAGAGTTGTTTGGTTTCCATGTGTGTGTAGGCTTTCTTGTTATTTCTTTTCTTGTTGAAGTCCAGCTTTAGACCTTGGTAATCTCATAGAATACAAGGTGTTATTTAAATCTTCTTCAATCTGTTGAGGCTTGCTTTGTGACCTACTATATGGTCAATATTGGAGAAGGTTCCATGGGGTGCTGAGAAGAAGGTATAATCCTTTGTGATTCACTGAAAGTTCTGTACATATCTGTTAGATACATTTAATTCACCACATTGATATGTGTCATTTCTTGGTTTAGTTTCTGTTTCAATGACCTATCCTTTGGTGAAAGTGGGGTGTTGAAGTCTCCCACTATTAATGTGTGGTTTATGCTTTGCTAATAGTTCTTTCACAAATGTAGGTGCCCCTGTATTGGGAGTGTAGATGTTTAGAATTGTGATGTCATCTTGGTTGACTTTACCTTTGAGGAGTATGAAGTGACTTTCTTCACCTCTTTTGATTAATTTTGGTTGGAAGTATGTTTCATTAGATATTAATTGGCTGCACCAGCTTGTTTCTTGTGTCTGTTTGTTTGGAATACCTTTTCCAGCCTTTTACCCTGAGGTAATGTCTATTCTTATGGCTGAGATGTGTTTCTTGAATGCAGAAGAATGTTGGGTCTTGTTTATGCATCCATTCAGTTAGTCTGTGTCTTTTTATTGAAGAATTGAGACCATTGATGCTGAGGGATATTAATGACCAGCGTCTGTTAAGTCCCTTGATTTTGATGTTGGGTGCAGTAGAGTGTTTGTAGGGTTATATTTTTGAGTTGGCGTGGTTATCTTTTTCTCATGTAGTTTTTGGTTGTGGCTTGTCACTTTGGGTTGGAGGTTTCCTTTTAGTAACTTCTGGAAGGCAAGACTTGCGTATAGGTACCGTTTGAATTTGTTTTTGTCATGGGATATCTTGTTTTCTCCGTCAATGGTTATTGATAGTTTCGGTGGGTACAGTAGTCTGGAATAGCATCTGTGGTCTCTTAGGGTTTGTGGGACCTCTGGCCAGGCTCTTCTGGATTTTATGGTCTCTGTTGAGAAGTCGAGTGTAATTATGATACGTTTGCCATTATATGTTACTTGACCTTTTTCCCTTGCTGTTTTTAATATTTTTCTTTGTTCTGTATATTTTGTGTTTTTATTATTATGTGGCAGGAAGATGTTCTTTTCTGGTCTATTCTATTTGGTGTTCTGTAGGCCTCTTGTATGTTAATATGCATCTCCTTCTTTAAATTGGGGACATTTTCTTCTATGATTTTGTTGAAGATATTTTTGTGCCTTGGAGCCTAGCATCTTCTCTTTCCTCAATGCCTATTATCCTCAGGTTTAGTCTTTTCACGGTTTTCTTGATTTCTTGGATGTTTTGTGTCAGGAATTTTTCAGAATTAGCGTTTTCTTTGACAGTTGCTTCAAGTTCTACGATTGTATAATCTAGTCCTGTGATTCGTTCCTCCATCTCTTGGATTCTGTTAGAGACACTCACCTCTGTGTTGCTTCCTTTCTTCTCTAAGATCTCTTGTTCCCGTTTTTTTATCTATGCCTTTATTATTGTTTCCATTTTCATCGTTAGATCTTGAACTGTTTTTTTGATTTCCTTCATCTGATTGTATTTTCCTGAATTTTCCAGTGTCTCTCTATAGGCCTCTTTTATGTCTTCAACCTGTTTGGCTGCATCTTCCTTCATTTGGTTATGGATTTTATTCATTTCTTCCATTACCATCTTCATTATTTGAGGTCATTTTCTTGTATTTCAATTATGTTTGAGTTCTCAGGGTTGTTTTCTTTGGGATAGCTGTGATCTGGAGATGTTGTATTGTTTTAGTTTTTGTTGTTTGTGTTCTTATGCTGGCTTTTAGTCATCTTGCTGTCTCTGATGTTGGGTGGTAGCTTCTGGTGTCCTTTACTGGTCATTGAGAGTCGATTGTTGGTGAGTGATTATATGTCATGTGTCCTTGCCTGTGGAGATCAGGGATTTCTTCCTTGGATCAGACAGGTGACCTGGTTTCTGCTCCAGGAAACTTTGCTTCACACGTTAGGCTCTCCACTGGGCCAGCAGAGGTTGGCTTCTACCCGGTCTTTTTCAGATCGCACAACAGAGGTGGTTCAGTCCGGCTGTGTTCTGGCCACTAGTTAGTTTTCTGTCCTGACCTCTCCGGGTTGTCTGGCCTCTCCCAAGAAGATGGCAAGCCCTGCCAAGGTGTGGAGCCTGGCTAGGCTGGGTTCTATCTGCCCAATTGTGCAGGCATGGTCCACTGTGGCTCGTAGTTAAGGTCCTGTCTGGTTGTGTTCAGACCAAGCTGCTGTGGCTGGGTAACGTGTTCACAGTTACCTGGGCTCCTATGTGGCACCTGGGGCTTTCTGTGGACTGGCACAGGATGGAGGGGTTTGAGGACAATTCCACCTGTTTCCCTGAGAGTTCCTCAGGCCAGGAGCTCTAGTGCTTCACTGCCTGGAGTTCAAACCCATATACTGAGTTCTGGTTATAGAGCCTGGCTGCAGTTTGCAGGTGAGTCCCAGTCCAGAGTTTGGGGACTGGGCTCCTGTCCTCCATGGCTGTTGGTTGACCCGTGGCCAGGCCCGCCTGTGATGTGCACTGTGAGGGACCCCACTCACCTACTGTTCTCCATTTCTTCAGTATGTGACTTCCAGTCAGGTCCCTGGTCTCTGTGCGGTAGATCACATACAGTGCTTGGTAGGCGCTGCCATCTTGGAAATCCCCACACACATTTTTTAAAAGATTACTTTTAAAATGTCTGTTGAATGAACACACAGACAAACTATCATGGAAGTAGCACAAATGATCTTGGGTTTAAGTGCACATTAGTTACTTACATGGCACAGAAGGACAGAGAAAGGGTCAAGAGGGTTGTAGGAGGCAGCATAAAAGATCCACACCTGTAACATATATGTTTAAATGGCAAGAGACACTTCACAGAGGACAGAGGAGTCTGGTCTGGACTGGGAAGCATCTAGCATAAGCAAGGGTTGAGCTGGGATAGAGTAGCAGCCAAGGAGCAGGGGTGTGTACAAAAGGAGAAAAAGTGCAAGGATGTCTCTCCATCATCCAAACTGCTGTGTCTGTGCACCATTCAAGAGGGCCCAGGCCTTCAGGTTTTCCCTGGGATTTCACTCTTGCACAGCCCTGACCATCCCTGTGCCTTCTCTCCACACCCTGTATCAGTTGCTGTAACAGAAGAAAGTCCTCCAAGAACAGGTGCCAGGCCAAAGACAAGCTCTTCTTCTTCTTCTTCTTCTTTTTCTTCTTCTTCTTCTTCTTCTTCTTCTTCTTCTTCTTCTTCTTCTTCTTCTTCTTCATCTTCTTCATCTTCTCCTCCTCCTCCTCCTCTTCTTCCTCTTCTCCTCCTCCTCCTTCTTCTTTAATTTCAGTTGACAAACTGCCCTCCGGAAACAACTCCCAATTTACATTCCTGTGACAATGTGTGAGAAAATCAATTTTCCCACATCTCTGCTATTTTGGGGCTTTTTGTCAAACTTTTCATCCTTTCTAATATCATGGGTGAAAAAAAAATGAGTCATTTTTGTTTTTGTTTAGTGGGTTTAATTACAAATGAATTCATTAGGACGCCCTCCCGAGTGCGGCGAAGTCAGTCTGTGTGCTTTATTTTGTGAGGCGACTCTCGGACTCTCGGGGCTAACCTTTCTGCTGTCTGCTGGCTACACGGCTTCTTCGTTCTAGTTTAGCAAAGTCCTTTTCCTGTTTCGTACCTTCCTTTTTTCCCCATGTTAGCTCTGTCAACCTCTTGTCTGCGACCTGTGGGGCACCACTCTCTTTGTTGGTAAAATGTTAACGTCTGTGCTTCAATGTCACTTAGGCCCACGGATGACACGAAAGTTAGGACAATGGGATATTGAATATAGTGGCTACTTGTACCCAAGTCTAACATATTTCTTCTTTATACGAATTTTGGGGCTTTGAGAAATAGCTCTGCAGGCATCGGAAGCTAGGGCCGTCCGTATGGCAGACACCGGGTGCTTCGCGGAGCAGCACCCCAGCCCAAGCTCTCCCCGTGGAGACAAGGCAGACAGTGATGTGGGGCCAACGTCACCTCTCAGCTACCCGACTGCACCTTCCTCTACGAGAATCCCTTTCGCCGTTGACCCCATTGGCCTCCGTGCTCTGGAGGCCCCTTCGTTTCTCTTAACGTATGAGCTTCCACGCCCATGGACATCCATCTGCCAACCTCCATCCTCATAAAAATGTTATGAGCTCAGTCTTGAACGTTTTCAGAGGCCAGGACGTGTCACAAGCTGTGTGAGAGGCACGGTGGAGGTGAAACCTCAGGGCATACATGATGGGCACACCCACGGGGGTACGTGACAGGTAGACCCACGGCGGTATGTGATGGGCACACCCACGGCGGTACTTGACAGGCACACCCATGACGGTACATGTGACGGGCACACCCACAGCGGTACGTGGTACACGAGGCTGAGGCCTCTGGAGCTCATTGCGCAGGATTGGCGTCGTTCCAGGCTCAGAGGCTCCAGAGAAATCCCACGTGAGGGGTGTGTGTGAGGCCACACTTGCCCACGGGGTCGCCACCTCAGTGTGCAAACACAGCGTCTGCTTGCATCACACATGCGCGTGACGTCTAGGAGGGCGATGGCGGCTGCTGTCCTGATGTGACAACGACAGTGTCTTTCCCGTCCATCTGTGTCCAGCCTGATCTATGACGTCATCTTTCCCGTCCATCTGCTCACAGCCCAATCTATGACGTCGTCCACCACCCCACCCCACCCCGCAGGCTCTCAGGGCCAATAGGACAGTTCTGCTCTCCAAGGTGAACTTAACGCGATATCAGCCTCTCGTATTCACCTCCGAGAGTCTGAGGCCGGGCCACTGTGCACATGGCGGTAATAGCCCCCGTGACGTCAGCCTCCCGTTCTGTTCTGGCCTGGGGATGACGACGCAACCGAGTTCACGGCGGCCTCAGCGGCCTCTTGCCCTCCTCACCTGGCTGGGACCGTGGGCGTGGCCTAACTGGGGCCCGTGGGTGTGGCCTAACTGGGGCCCGTGGGCGTGGCCTAACTGGAACCTGTGGGTGTGGCCTTAGCAGATTAGGGAACAGTTCGTTGCTGCTGTGAAGCTGACAGCTTTTCATCCGTCCTGTCAGCGTGGATAACAACGTGTGGACATGAGGTCAAAGTTCAGGGTCGTCACGGCTCGTCAGTCGTTGACCCCGAGCAGCCAGGAGGCAGAGGCAGGGGGATCGCTGTGAGTTCGAGGCCAGCCTGGTCTACACAGCGAGTCCAGGGCAGCCAGGGCTACACAGAGAAACCCTGTCTCAAAAAACCAAAATAAAATAAAATAAAATAAAAATAAAAACAATTAATCAAGAATTTATTTGGCTAAAGGCCTCTGACCTGGAACACTGAGGGCATCGCCTCTATTTCAAACGCTATTTGCTTTGTTTCGGTTACTGCCCAGCACATGTGACCACACATATGTGATCACACACATGACCATGCACATGTGACCACACACGTGACCACAACACATGTGGCCACACACGGGACCACAGCACATGTGACCACAGCATACATGACCACAAACACATGACCACACACGCGTGACCACACATGTGACCCTAAATGTGACCACAGCATATGTGACCACAGCACATGTGACCACACAAGGGGCCACAGCACATGTAATTACACACATGACCACACATATAACCATGCACACGTGACGACACACAGGTGACCGCTACACATGTGGCCACACATGGGACCACAAAGGTGACCACACACATATGATCACACACATGACCATGCACACATGACCACACACTTGTGACTACATCACATGGCCACAGCACACATACGTAACTACACACATGACCACACACACGTGACCACACATGTGACCACCCACATGTGACTATACATGGACCACAGCACATGTGGCACACACATGACCATGCACATAGGACCACACAAATGACCATGCACATGGGACCACAGCACATGTGATCACAGCATACATGACCACACACGTGACCACACAGGTGACCACACACATGTGACCATACATGGGACCACAGCACACGTGACCACACACATGTGAGCACACACATGTGACCACAACACATGTGACCACAGCACATGTGACTACACACATGACAACACACATGTGACCATACATGTGACCACAACACATGTGGCCACACATGGGACCATGCACATGACCACACACATGTGACCACACATAGGACCACAGCACATGTGACCACAGTATACATGACCACACACACGACCACACACACATGATCACACGCATGTGACCATTCACATGTGACCACACATATGTGGCTATACGTGGAACCACACACATGACCACACACATGATCACATGTGACCACACACATGTGGCCATACATGGGATCACAACACATGGGACCACACACATGTGACCACAAACATGACCACACACGTGACCACACACACACGACCACATACCCGACAATTGTCAGGGACCTGTTTTCTTCTCTGTAAGGTCCATCTTGTTTCTCTTTGTGGCATCTTGAGTCCAGAGTCCCGAGGATGCTGACACGGCATGTCCTGTGTCCCGTGTGCCGTGTCCCATGTCCCATGTGCCAAGTCTCATGTCCTCTGTCCCGTGTACCGTATGTGGTGAGAACAGTTCACGTTGCACACTTGGCGCTGCAGAACCATTGCTGACCCAATTCTGTCTGTTGTCACCATTCGTCACTTGTGAGATTCTTGGAGCCATGACCCTTCACTGCTGTAGACGTGTGAGCACATCTGCAGGGAAGATGAAAACACATGACCTCACATGACCTCACACGACGTCCGACAACCTCACGTGGCCTCAAGTGACCTCACATGACTGGCTTCTCTCACGCTGACTAGTATTCCACAGTGCACGTGTGCCGTGGGTTTTTTGTTTTTTGTTTTTTGTTTTATATCCACCATCTGTGTGCATGGCATGTTCTGTGGGGCCCAGTTTGGGACAGTTGTGCAGTTTTTTTTAAATAAAATGTTTATGAAATTTAACTTTTCAGAAGTGAAATGGACACGATATTCCAGGCTGCGGTGATGGCGTGGTGGATAAAACAGCACACGACTCATGTGTCACACCCACACCAGGCTGCTCACACTTCCTGTAACTCCAGCTCCAGGAAATCCAGTGTCGCCAACATGTGTGCTCACACGCGCGAGCCTCTGTGGACGTGTGTGCTCACACGTGTAAGTCCACAAAAACACAAGTAATTAAAAATAAAAGCCAATTGTAAAGTGCATTTCCAAGTGTATAAGTGTGTAACACATTACACACAGGATCATTTTCTCATCCTGGAGTTGAACACTGGTGTGAGCAGATTGTTGTTGTTGTCACGTTTAACATTAGTGATTCCAACATAAACACGTCAGACACAGTCACTGTCACAACTGAATCCGCAGATTAAAAAAACAAGTATTTGAATGAGCAGTGAACACGGGAGAAGGGAAAGCACATGGACAACACGCAGTCGTTACACGTCGGCTGAGCACAGCACATGGCTTCCCGTGATGGCAAACCTCAATGGGTTAGACACGTTGCACTAAATTAGTGAAAAAGTTTAAACCCTCACAAGCACATGTCTAAAGCCATCAGAGAATGGTGTATCTGGGTGTCATGGGTGTCACAATGAGTGTGCATGTGTGTGCATGTGCATGCATGTGTGTATTGTTTACGTGCATGCGTGTGTGCATGCTCCTGTGAGTGTGTGCATCTGTGTGCATATGCATGTGTATGCATATGTGTGTACACATGTGTGCATGTGCATGTGGGTGCATGTGTGCATGTTCCTGTGCGTTTGTGCGTCTGCGTGCATGTGCACGTGTGTGTGCATGTGTGTGTACATGTGTGTGCATATGCATGTGTATGCATGTGTGTGGGCTGCCACATGCTTCCTTTGAGGTTCTTCCTGTTCTTTCTTCTGAGCTGTGATTTGTACACAGGTGTACAAACCCAAACATGTCACAATGGGCAGGCACAGATTTTATCACGTGACAGGAGGACCCGCCCATCCCCCTCCCTGCGCGGCTCCGGAAAATATGAAGCCCAAGGTGCAGGAACAGAAAAAACCACAAAAAAACATGTCGTCGCCGGGAGAAACGTGTGCCTAAAACGAACAGACCTGGGCCAGAGCTACGTCCGTGTGGGCACAGAAGCTGAAGCATGATGTTTCCGCCCCCGACACCGACTTTAGGTGGATTAAGGAGCTAAATATGAACAGGACACACGGAGCCTGGGGAGGAGAACATGGGAAAAACTGTAAAAATATAACGAAGGAGAAACCAATGGATACGTTTTATCATGTTAAAAATGTGAAGTTCAGTGTAGAAGCTCGGAAGGGGCCGTGTTAGCATGAGTGACACACACTATGCACACACATACACGTGATAGTGATGATGGTGATGATGGTGATGATGATAACGATGGCGGTGATGGTGATGATGATGGTGGTGATGATGATGATGGTGATGATGATGATGATGGTGGTGGTGATGGTGATGATGATGGTGATGATGGTGGTGATGGTGATGATGGTGATGATGATGGTGGTGCTGCAGGTGATGATGATGGTGATGATGGTGATGGTGGTGATGATGATGATGGTGATGATGATGATCGTGATGAGGGAGAACAGACGGCAGCACGTGCAATGGTGGCTGAGATGAATGGCTGATGGTCAGTCAGGGCACATTGTCACGAGGCTCCATTACGTGTCCAGGTCCCCAGTTGCTGTGGCTCATGGCGGGAGGAGGCACCTCACAACCTGGTGCTTCCTGCAAAGGCTGAATGATAAACTCTGTGTGGAATCAAACACATTTAGAAAAGGAGCTGGGGAGGAGGCTCAGTGGTTAGCGCAGGCTGCTCTTCCAGAAGACCTGAGGTCAATTCCCAGCACTCACCTTGCAGCTCACAGCTGCCTATAACTCCAGCTCCAGGGAATCTGACACCCTCACACAGATACATGTGAAGCCACAACACCAAAGTACCTAAAAGGAAAATAAATAAGTATTTTTTTTAAAAAGCCAGCCATGATGGCAAAGATCTTTAATCCCAGCACTCAGAGGCTGGGGCAGGTGGATCGCTGTGAGTTCGAGGCCAGCCTGGTCTACAAAGTGAGTCCGGGACAGCCAAGGCTACACAGAGAGACCCTGTCTTGAAACAGACAAAACCTTTTTATTTTTCCAGAAGAAATGTGCAGCTGTGTTGAATATGTGTCATTTACTATATAATACCAAACACAGCAGTTGCTTCTCAGGGAGTGAGCACATTTATGGTACTGGTGATTATGAGATATATATACATATATATATATATATATATATTCCTTTCAAATCATATATATGTATGTGTCTGTGTGTGTGTATGTATGTATGTATGTATGTATGTATGTGTGTATGTATGTATATGTATACACAATGCTATAGGGTTACCAGTGGTCTAGAAGTGACTCGGCACATAGGAGGAGGTAGGCACACTATAAGCAGGTACTGTACTCTCTATGGAAGGGATAGGAGCATCTGTGAAATTTGACCTCAGAAAGTCCCAGGGCCAATTCTTCCTGTAGTACCACGCATGTTCTCAGCCACCTTATTGGCCACGCCCCTGTCTGACCACGCCCCATCTGACCACGCCCTTGTCGGACCACACCCCTTAACCCACAACAGCTGTGGTGCGACACTGGCAGCCCAGGGCTGGGGGTTCCTGGGCACAGAGGCCATGCTGTCCTGTGTCTGCTGCCAGGATGCAGGGAGCTGGGCTGGCTGCCTGCTGGGTCCTTCCCAAAACCACACTGCACACACACACACACATGCACGCACACACACGCACACACATGCACACACACGCACACACACGCGCACACACAGACTTACCCACACATACACACACGCACACACACCCGCACACACATGCACACACATGCGCGCACACACACGCGAGCGCATACACACCCCCACACATGTACACAGACTCAGGCACGCACAAACACGCAGGCGCACACGCGCACACGCACAAGCTCCCTTGTCACACGCGGCGCCTCTGCGGCCTGATTCTGACGTGTCCGCTGAGCTCCGTCCTTACTACATGACGTCTGCCCACCACAGAGACTGTCTCACCATTAGGAAAAAGCACGTGCAAGCGATGCCCAGATGTGTGCACAGGGCTCCCTGTGACACCCCGTCCTAGCACGCTGAGCTTAATCCCAATCTATTTTGAAAACAGTGGTTTTGATTGTTGTAAACTGCGGAACACATGGAGGGTCCCGGGAGAAACAGATGTCGGATCTTCTGATAGCAGAAAAACAATCCAAAAAATTCTTGTAAATATGAGCAAACTTGACTAATAGAGTATCTGGTGCTTAAGGAGGCAGGCATGCGCCGCGGATGTCATTTGCCGTTCTAAAACAGTGGCATGAGTGTCATTAAAGAAGAAATATTCTTTTAAATGTCTGTTATTTAGTTTTAAAATGAAAAATATTGAATAGTTAAACTTTATTAAGTGTAAAATTGGTTTTCGGCGCGCTTTGCAGTGGCAGCCACTGGGAAGCAGGACTCGAATCATCGAAGGCGGATGCTCACAGCGTGGCCGGATGGAGCCGGTTCTGGGCGGATGGAGCCGGTCGGGGCTGGATGGAGCTGGTTCGGGGTCGGATAGAACCGGTTCTGGGTGGATGGAGCTGGTTCGAGAGGAGCTCAGGGCACAGAAGACCTGTGGGTCTGTGGTCGGTCACGTCTGGGCTACAACCCCGAGTGCAGGGTCCGGAGGCCGGAGCATGGCTGCCGAGGCTGCCAGGACCGTAGCCAGACATCCGGGACACGCGGCTTGGCTGCCAGCGGGCCGTATTTATTTTTGCTCTTGCTCCTCCGGAAACGCAGTAAGCCCTAACCACTGAGCCGTCTCTCCAGCTCTGTCATCTGCTGGCACCACCTTGACAGAGGCTAAGCTCTCCAAAGCTAACAGTCGGGATTCCTAAAGCATCTGCTTCCCCTTCTTCTGCAAAGACAAAGAAAACGGCCCGTCCATCCATTCATTATGGAGCCAGGTTCACGCTTTTCATGAATCGTTAAGAGTAATAATTACCAAATCCTTATATTAAAGAAAAACAACTCCATAAATAAATACCAGGACCGCATCGTTATCCACATGCGAGCTGGCTTTCTGTAAATACAGAAATTTGATGATATTGTCGTTGAAATTACTCACCGCGATGGAAAGGAGATAAATAATCAACTCAGTGGCGTCTGTTCAGTAAGACGCTATTGAAAAAAAATGCAGAGTCTTCGCTCCCTGCGGGGCTCGTGGTCACTCGGGGCTGCTGTGTGCTGACCTCAGCCGGGAAGGACCCGAACCCGCGTCCAGTCCGCGGTCCGAGGGGTCCTCATGCCGGGCGGAGCGACGGGGGCTCCTTCTCGTTCTTCCAGAGGAGGCGTCAGGCTGGACACCCACCCGGCCGCCGCCATGTGCGCACGGGTGGGGACACTGCGGGCTTCGCGAGCACGTGCGGGGAAAGGCTGATGTCCAGTGTCCGCCGAGATGGGGCTCTCTCTCACTGAGCACGGAGCTCCATGCAGCTCAAGGATTGCCCTGGCCCTTTCTCCTGCGCGCGCGGACCATGTTCGGGCTGCCACGCGCACTGGGGTTCAGTTTATGTCAGTTCTCGGGGGTCCGTGTTCTCTCGTCCTCACGCGTGCACAGCGAGTGATTTACCCACGGGGCCATCTCCGCACCGCGTGGGTTGTGTTATTCTTTTACTTACTTGATTTTGCGTCTCTCTGTGTCTCTGTCTCTGTCTCTCTCTGGATTTCTGTGTGTGTGTGTGTGTGTGTGTGTGTGTGTGTGTGTGTGTGTGTGTGTGTGTTGTGCGCGTGTTTCTACACACACCCACACCACTATGTACACGCGGAAGTCATGATGTCAGATCTCTTCCCCCATTTTGGGTTCTGCGGATAGAACTCAGGCCACAGAGCTCAGAAGCTGGTGTCTGTGTCCCACTGGGCTTTCCAGCCTGTTCCTTGGTTTCCAGCTGGTGGCGCTGGTTCCGGAACCTTTGGAACCTTACGACAGACAATGGCGCCTGGTTGGCCAATGCAGGGCACTGAGGGTGAGGCTTGGGAGCTTGGTGCCTGGCCCCTACTTCCGGCTCTGCTGTGGTGTGAGCAACCGTTCTCTACTGAATGTTCCATCGCTGTGGTCCAAGGCTCAGAGCCGCAGCCTCCTCAGGATGCCCTGAGACCTCTGACACACTGAGCCCAAAGGAATCTCTCCTTCTTTGCATTGCTTACGTCAGGTGTTTTAATCCCAGTGAAGCCACTGGAAGACGGCTCCCACCGGAAGACCGCTCCCACCGGAAGATGCTCCCACCAGACCCCAGCAACTTCCCATCGCTAGGGCTTCAAGTTGTCATGTTTACATATAACTAGCAAATTGAAATGATTTTGCCTCTTTCTGTTGCTGTGATAAACACCAGGGCCAGAAGCAACGTGGGGATGAAGGGGTTCAGTCTGTCCATCACTGGGGGAAACCGAGGCAGGATCCTGGAGGCAAGAACGGATGTGGGAGACGTGGAAGAACACTGGCACTGGCTCTCTCCACGCTCCTGCTTCCTAACACGTCCCAGGACTGCTGAGAAGATGGCGCCATGTAAGATTTCGCCTGTAGTTTCTTGGCTGATGATTAAGGAGCACCCACCCCCAGGCGATGGGAAGCTACCGGGGTCTGGTGGGAGCGTCTTCCGGTGGGAGCGGTCTTCCAGTGGGAGCAGTCTTCCGGTGGAAGTGGTCTTCCGGTGGGAGCAGTCTTCTAGTGGCTTCAATGGGATTAAAACACCTGACATAAGCAAAGCAAAGAAGGAGAGACTCCTTTGGGCTCAGTGTGTCAGAGGCCTCAGCACATGGTCCCTGAGCCTCGGTCCACAGTGATGGAAAATTCAGTAGAGAACGGTTGCTCACACCACAGCAGAGCCAGGGTAGGGACCAGGCACTGAGCTCCCAAGCCTCACCCTCAGGGACCTGCTTTGGGCCCTCTCCTCAACCGCCCGCAGCTTGTGTCAGGCTGACATAAAACCAACCAACCCAGGTGGTGTTCAGCTCACAGGTCAGGGTGTGTCCCAGAGAGAGGCCTGGAGTCAGGGACTGAAGCGAAGGAAAGCAAAACAAAACAACAACAGCGAAAAGATCAAAGAGGTGTGATGCTTTACTGACTTGCCTCTTGGCTTCTGCCCAGGGAGCTTTATAATTCAGCCCAGGCCGAAGGGTGTGTCTTGGCTTGGGGCTGCCCACACTGGGCTGGGCCCTCGCCCAGCATGACCACCCGGGCGTGCTCACACGCGGACCTGATGGAAGAAATCCCTCAGCGGAAAAGCTCTTCCTTCTAAAGTGTGTAGGTTGACAGTCAAGAGTCACTATCGCCAAAGCATGGCGGCACTTCTGAGGCCAGATGAGCCTTGGTGGCGGCTTGCTGGGATTTCACACCTTTTCCTTGGACAGGCACAGACAGCTAAGGAATTGCTCGACTTCCTTGCTCGGCCGCAGCTTTCGATTCTTCCCCCCCTCAGCGAGGTCAAGGCCGCAACGGTAGCGCGTTCTGTGCAGATTTGACACACACACACACACACACACACACACACACACACACACACATATACACACACACACCAGTGTGGGCCTGCTGGGGGACCAGGGGAAGGAGGGCAGCTTGGCCTCCCTCCACATTCGCTGAACATCTTAAACCACTTCAGGGGGCTCGGGAAAGCTTTCCGTTCGTTTTCAGACCCAAGTGTATTCCACAGGAAATGAAACCCACATGTTCCTGATCACTTATACTTAAATCACCAAAATATTGCCTTTTAGGGGCTTTGTGTGTCATGAAACCCTCTGAACCTTTCTCCCAGAGGTGCGCGCTGCCTGTGGCGGGGGGGAAGATAAACAGGAAAACGTGATGTGTGGAGGGCATCTCTATGCCTGCCAAACCCTGGGCTGGGTCTGAGGAGCGCAGACCAGATCCTCCTCCTCCTCCTGCTCCTCCTTCTCCTGCACGGAAGCCTGGGCTTTGCCAAACATCTGGGCTCCATCCCTGCCCTGGGTCAGTGTCTCCCTCTGAGATGTTGGGCACAGCCATTTAACCTCCCGGGGCCTCAGTTTCCTCCTAAGTCAATGGGACTTTTCAGAAGACTAATTTGATTAGAATCGAAACATAAAGAGGAAAAGGTTCTTAGGAGACGTGTCCACGCGACACCGTGTGTGGCCCCTGATTCAATTCACATTTCAAGCTGAGTACACGGCCTTTGTGCATTTCTTTGTGCCTGCATTGGGAAATCTCCCAGGATACTGTGAAATTGCCATTTCATTGTTTTCTTTTATTTATTTTAAATGAGAGTGTATCTTTCAGAAACATCCTTTTGTTTTTTTCTTCCTCCTGCAGTAGTACATGTTTTATTCTTACTATTACGGACTGTTTTGAATTAAACTTTTCCTCCCTTTAAAATTTTTACTTATATTTTATGGTTTATGTGTTATATGTGTGTGGCTGCTTGTATGTATGCACGCCGTGTGCATGCAGTGCCAGGAGGGGACCCAAAGAGGGTGAAGGATGCCCCAGAACTGGAGAACTGGAGTTACAAGTGGCTGTGAGATGCCACGTAGGTGCTGGGACTCGAACTCAGATGTCCTGCCAGAGCATCATGCACTCTTAGCCAGCAAGACATCCATCCAACTGTATCTTTCTCTTTTTAAAATTGAAATAGTGTAGTTGTAAAAAATGGGTCGTTGGGTGTGGGTTCACACCTGTAGACAGTGTGATTATATTTCTTATCCCCAAATGGGTCGTTGGGTGTGGGTTCACACATGTAGACAGTGTGATTATATTTCTTATTTCTTATCCCCAGACCTCTCCACTACCCACTGGTCTTCCCAAACACCCCCTCCACTCACATATCTTTTATTCTTTTTAAAATCTATATACTGGGCTGGAGAGATGGCTCAGAGGTGAAGAGCACTGACTGCTCTTCTAGAGGTCCTGAGTTCAATTCCCAGCAACCACATGGTGGCTCACAACTATCCATGATGAGATATGGTGCCCTCTTCTGGCCTGCAGGTGTACATGCAGGCAGAGCACTGTATACATAATAAATAAATAAAGACATCTTTAAAAAACAAATAAAATCTAGATACTGCCCACAAAATGAGCCTCCTGACCCTGGCTTATTTTGCTCTGGTCCCATGCATTCCTTCATCTCCGTTGTGCCCATGCAGGCCACGTTTTCTTCATCCACGGACCTGCCGGTGGACGTCTACTTGAGTTTCACGACTCGGCTGTCGTGGGTCCCATTACAGCAGACACGGCTGTGCAGGCACATCTGCACTCAGCTACGGGCAACCCGCCAGAGCTTTGAACTTTGAGCCATTTGACGTTGCGATGACCAGTCACGTCTTCTGACCTATGAAAGCTGCACCTTCCCTGTAGCTCCCTGCGGGATGAGTGTGTCTGTGTGGGCCGGTGTGGCAGCGTATCCAGGGGCGACGGTGATATCCGATGCTTCAGTGCGTTCTTCACGGAAGTGCCTCATGATGACATAAGCACGTGAAGGGCTGTCGCCGCACACATCTCCACGTCTCTTCTTCTCCTTCTCCTTCATTGTTTCTGCCTTTTTGACTCTCATGACCTTTGCCCCGGATTCTACAGAGGGCTGATAACGTGCAGTTTTTGACGTTGTGAGTCTGGCTTATTTCATATAGCACAAGGATCTTCTCTCTTCTCTCCTCTTCCTCCTCCCTCTTCCTCTTCTTCCAGCATCATTTCATTCTTCACGGCTGAGTGAAACTCCATTTGGACCACATCCTCTTCATCCTGTGGATGGATCCCTAGCCTGGTTCCACACTTTGGTTGCTGTGGCTATTGTGTTAAAATGAACATAGATGTGCATATGTCTCTGCTGTATGCTGAGTTTGATTCCTTTAGATATATATATTTCCAAAGCCCCATAACACGGAAGCTCTATGCTGAGCGTCCTCCATGGCGATTGCTATACTGGCTGCCCTCTGACTTTGCCATCAGGAGTAGAAAAGAAATCCTTCCGCGTCCTCTGTCTTACTTCCTCTTGGTTGACAGCCACTGTGACGTGGGTGTGATGGAATAACAACGTGGATTGGGTGGACGTGCCCTTGATGGTTAAAGGATGATGGACACCTCATGGTGCACGTGCTGTGCTCACCACTGGTCCTTCATTTGAATGTGGCTTCTCAGGTCACTCACTCCTTTGCTGTTTAATGTTTCAGTTAGTCACGTATGCTAGATAGTAATTCCCTGTTGGGTAAGGATTTGGCAAAAGCCTCCTCCTATTCTGGGGATGGTCACTTGCCTCTACCGATTATTTTTTAAGTGTATGAGGGTTTTGTAATCTAAAAACCAGTGTGGTCTTTTTTCTTTTCTTTCTTTCTTTCTTTCTTTCTTTTTTTTTTTTAATGCACAAACAACACTCTCCGATTAAGAAGTTAGATAAATAATCCTTTCACAGCAGCCTCAAAAAGAACAAAAGGAAATGGGGAAAACAACCAGCCAAGGTGAAGGAGCACTGCAACTAAAACTGACTGGGAGCTAGGGAGGCCACCCATGTTCACTGTCCTAGCCACAGACCCCTGGTGTTAGGGACACACAGGCTCTCTGTGTGAAAATAAAAGAGACCAGGCTCTCCTCATCCCACACCAGCAGCTATTAGACTCACCAGCATCCTATTTTATTTCCCTTCTACCAGCTTCCTCGCTGTCCCATCCCAAGGACTGAGAAGCGACCAACAAGTCAGCTCAGCTCCCGGGAGTGCACGCCATCTGCCCTCTGTGGAATCTGGGGCAAAGGGCGTGGAGGTGAAAGCAGGGCCATTGGGCACCTCAGGAAGGAAAAGGCAGCAGCAAAAGAGGACGAGGGAGAGTGACCAGAGCACCCTGTGCGCGTGCAAGCTGATGTCAAGATGAAGCACTCCCTTTGTCCAAAGAGACATTTTGAGAAGGATGCACTAATGGGCAGATGGGTGGCATCTCCCGATAAGCCACGCCCACCAACCCAGGCAGATGCCTTCGTCTGTCCCCCCACCCCCACCCCAGCAGACCACGGGAGAACGTGGGAAATTCACGGCCTCCAGCCACAGGGCACTCCTGGCTGTGAAATAATTTACTCTGTTACAAGGACAGCAATGAGGGGTGACTGTGACTGTGACTAAGAACGGAGCCCAGAGCCTGGAATCCTGAGCTCGGGTTCACGGGGCCGTAAGAGTCACCACAGGTCGGTCTGACTTTGCTGGAAGGAAGCCTTTGTGGATGTCTGAGGTTCCCTCCAGGATGCTGTAAAACCTAAAAACAGGAAGGGAGGAAGGGGGGCGGCGGGGGAGGGCGGGAGAGAAAGAAGCAAGGGTTGGGAGAGAAAAGGAGAGTGTGAGGAGGGGGAGGTGGAAGGGGAGGAGGAGGAGCTGGAAGAATGGAAACAGGGAAGAGAAGCCGTCCCAGAAGCCCTTGCGACTACACGTCACAGTCCAGCCCCTGCTGGACCCTTTCCTAAGCCCTTACCCCTCCGCCATTTAAACAGCGCCATATAATTAAAATCTTCAGCATGAACAGGCGCCAAGGGAGGCCGGAAACTGGAAACTTTCATGTGGTCCCCCACTGTGCATTGGGCGTGTCATCCTTGGTGTGTGGTACGGGATGGTGTAGAGCACGGGGAAACTTCGGGTAGCCCCAGCCGAAGACCCCGGGGCACACGGAGGGCTTTGCTTTCTCACATTACCCGGTGGCAGCTCTTACTAGAGAGGTTTTGATCAAAGCCTGGGCTGGACCTTTCCACGGCTCTCCTGCTTCCTAAATTAAGCTTTTTCATCACCTGGGCCCTTGTTGATACCCTCTTCCGTGACGTGGCACAAAGCCTGAATCAACATCCAAACATCAAAGAAAGCACGCTTCGGGTGTTTTGTTATAGTACCGCAAAGCCGACTGATACATCTAGGGTCACGGCCTTTGTCTTTCCTACTATTCTGCTACGCACACTAAGCTGGGCCCCTGGCCCCAGACAAATTACACGAATACTTAAAATGGGTATTTCAGAAAGGCCAGAATCTTTCTCACTGCCTTATCCAATGTCTATATAATCTTTCCTTTGGGTTTACGTTTCAATAAAGAGGGGACAGGAATTAAGAAGGAGGAGGGAAGAAGGGAGAGATAGGCCGTGGGGGTAGAATCCCAAATCTGGGCTTATTTTTAAGACATTAGGTTGTATAATTTAAGGCACGCCCGAAAAGTCCGCATGCTAGACAGTGTCTGTCTCATGGCCTCCGTTCAACAATTTTAACATAAACCACCAAGCCCTTTAATCTGATTTTTCCTTTACTTTTTTTTCTCCCGGCCCTACATCCTAAACCTTCCTTAAACTTGACTTCAGCTCAGCTGCGAACCTCCTCAGCTGCCAGTCAATACTCTTCCGAAGGTTCAGACAAAACAGTGAGGATCAGAGTGTAGGCAGCACAGGGAATTTGCATCCCGGAGGGGCCCTGCCCCAGGTCTGTGTCCACGTGCGTGGACAGGAAGTTCCGTGTGTCTGAGCGGAGCTTCCGCCAGCCACAGACCGTCTTCAGGGCTCCTCTCACAATGAAGCGAGCTAATATGTACACGCAGAAGCCGGGCCTCGTCTGTGTGGGTCACGTGACGCCCTTGCGACCACTCAGGCCGAGGTCCAGTTAAAGCATCGGATTCACGCCGCGCCCCCCCCTTCCCCCCCCCCCCCACCGCCGCCGACTCTGCGCTTGCTCGCAGCAGCATCCCAACAGGCAGCAACAAAAGGACACTTGGAGGAGAAAAAACGAGTCTGAGTCTTATGTCAGAGCTGCATGGCGCGCACTGGATGACTCCCAAACTTCCCAAACAGTCACAGCTGAGTTTATCCTGCTAAATGAAAGGGATATATACAAATAATTCTGTTAATTGGAATAGCAAATTTCTTTCCCTGTGCTCCCTCCCCCTCTCCCCACCTTGAGTTGTGGTGGGCGGGCGAACACGTGCCCGGCTGTGGCTTCCTCCTCGGGAGGCTCCGTCTCTGTTCACCGCGGGAGGGGGAATTCCACATCCCAGGCTTTGTGCTGACCACACGCGTAAGTGAGTGCGCACAACAGGGTCTCTCTGCTGTCTTGTATCAAAAGCCATGGTTTCTGTTACAGGCTTTGACAAGGGAACGTGTCAGCTTTTGATAGCTGCACTGGGTGCCATTCCGGGCCACACAAATGTAGGTTTGGACTCACGACGCTGATTTCCACACGAAGGAGCTTGCTTCTGTGGGCACGCGTGTCCCTATGTCCAAGTTGGGCTATTCCTCTATTGCCCTCGCGTTGGGGGGGGGGCGGGGCGGCGAGGAGCAGGACAGGTGTTTTACTGAACCTGCAGTTCACTGATTGGCTGTCCAGGGAACCACCCTCCAACCCTTACGATCTATTTATCCGGGCCCTCTGGCCCCAGCACTGGGTTACAAATGTGTGTCTCTGTGCTTGGCTTTTTACATGGGGCTGAGGATCCAAATACGGACGGGTCCGTGTGGCTGACCACTAAGCCCTCGACGCTCTGAAGCATCATCTCCCTGGCTGTTTGCTGCTGTCTTGACTTTCCTCCATCAGCGCAGTAGAAATCCTCATTGCACAGTAAGGACAGATTGGGACGCCAGTATAGGGTCTTGTAAGCACAGGGGATGGCAAGCACTGGGGATGGCTGATGGCTGCACCGTCGAGCCATGGAGCCATGGAGTGTCCCCTCCAGGAGGGACCTTTGTGACACTGAGTGAAGGAATTCCAGGACCAAAAAAAAAAAAAAAAAAAAAAAAGCAAAGGGATGGGTTCGCAGTAGGTATGACGCTTGCAGCGAAGGCCGACCTCCAAGTCTCAGTTCCATGGGGATCGGGCTCCCCAGGAAAAGGTTGCAGGACTAGACTTCTCTTCTACTCCCCAAGAACACAAAAGAAAGTGCCACAGCCCATATCACAACTGCCGAAAATTGCACAGTATACACTTTGCACAATATGTCGCCAGAGTCTTCTACTGAGGCTAGTGTTCAATGACAGATTTGGAGCCCGCATTTATTGTCATTTATGTGTGTGTACACATGTGCGTCCCTGTTGGGGTATGTGTACATGAGTGCAGTGGCCACGGAGGCCAGAAGAGGGCGATAGATCTCTCAGAGCTTGAGTTACAGGCTGTTGTGAGCTTTCAGATGTGGGTGCTGGGAATGGAACCTACATCAAAGAGCAGTTAAGTGTTCTTAACTGCTGATATCCAGTTCCCAGAATTCCCATTGATTAAATGATTAATATTTTCCCAACGCATCCAGTATGACCGTGGTGAAGCAGAACTCCATTGGTTAGGGTGTGAGGTAATGCTGGACACTGCTGTTGCTCTGTCCGGTCATACCCTAACCATCTGCCTAACTGTCTATCCAGCCTTTAGAATGGCCATTGTGGATGTTTGTGGACAAGGAAACATGCAGCTGAGTTCTGACACCTGAAACAGTGTCCTTGGCTACAGATGCTTACTAGTGTTCAGGCCTAGGGACACCAGACATTTTGAGGGTGGTCACTTAGTCCTTCTCATCTGTATGGTGAACTCTTCCTGCTGCAGATCAAAGGACAGCCAAGGCTTCTCATGAGGCCCGTGATCACCAGCTAAACATGTCCAATGCTTGACACTGGCATTATACTTTAGAAAAATGGAAAACGATGTTTCACAAACTCTCCCCCATAGACCTTTATAACCCACCAAAAACTTAGAGCCATGTGTGCCTTTTCTCGTTGCTTTGTTTTTCTCATATATAGAAATTGAATTATGGTTTTAGCCCATGTACTGAGGGGTGAGAGAGGGGTAATAGAAATTGTGCCAACTGGAGACAGGAACCAGAAAACTCAATTAAAAAAAAAACCAGTGCTCAATTTTTAAAAACCAGTACATTTTCTGTTTCGGTGTTGGGGTTGGAACATAGATAAAACTTGGGCCTGCTAGGCAGGAGCCCTACCACTGAGCCACACCCCTAGCCCCTCACTGGGGGATTCTAGGCAGGTGCTCTACCACTGAGCCACACCCCAGCCCCTCACTGGGGGATTCTAGGCAGGGGCTCTACCACTGAGCCACACCCCAGCCCTCACTGGGGAATTCTAGGCCAGTGCTCTACCACTGAGCCACACCCCCAGCCCCTCACTGGGGATTCTAGGCAGATGCTCTACCACTGAGCCACACCCCAGCCCTCACTGGGGAATTCTAGGCCAGTGCTCTACCACTGAGCCACACCCCCAGCCCCTCACTGGGGATTCTAGGCAGATGCTCTACCACTGAGCCACACCCCAGCCCTCACTGGGGAATTCTAGGCCAGTGCTCTACCATTGAGTCATATCCACAGTCCCTAATTAGGGGATTGTGGGGAATGGAAGGCCTCTACCATTGAGCCACACGTCACTGTGAATTCTAGGCAAGCACTTGCCCACTAAGTAGCATCTTTGCCCTCCAGTGCATTTTTCCTATTCTAGAGCCTGTGTGGCTCAAGGTTAAAGGCGTGCTGCCTCAGAAGCACAGCCTTTGCTCCTTACCTAAGATGTCAGGGTGATCAGAAGGACGTTGAGAGAGAAGAACTAAACTTGGCTTCGCAGTCACTGTGCTGCAGTGTGGGCTCAATGCTCAGGAAAAGCCATCATTAGGGTCATGTGTCTTCTCTGAGCTCAGGCCTCTAGGCAACAGCTCAGCGTATGATATCGCAAATCCGGCCCTGGCATTGCATGGTTCTTTTGAGTGTGTGGCAACCATTTTGACTGACAGATGGTCTTCAAAAGTCCCAAGACTTCACTGTACAATGCAAGCTTCACAAGGTATGAATGCTGGGGGACAAGGAGGCCCGGTGAGATTCTGCATCCAGGTTCGCCTCCATGTAACTGGGTTAGCAGAGTCCAGCTCTCCCTCCCTCTAGCCTCTGTAAAGTACTCTTTGTTTCCTTTATCCCCCAAGAAAGAAAGCTAAATGCTCTGGCCAGGGTGGCTGCAGCGCAGAGGCATCTGTGTGCACACTTGACATGGGCGGTCCCCCCCCCCCACGTCGTTTCCTGTTGAGTCAGCACTCGAAGGAAGCCTCACGGAGCTCTGCCCTTTCCTGAAGGCATAGACTAGGAGGCAGCATTCTTCTGAATACATGAGTTGTGTCAATCTGATTTTCTGCCTCAGGAATAGGAAGTAAAAATAAACAAACAAACAAAACGAAATGAAAAAAACCACACACACACACACACACACACACACACACACACACACACACAAATTGCTGAATATATAGAATGTTGCGAGGGAGAATTGTGAGGTAGAATAGACTAGAAAGCAGTTTTGAGTGCTAATTATAATTGAAATCAATGACTTCAAGGGAATAGAGACAGGTTATCCCAAAGATTACAGAGGTGGCAAAAGTGAGCATATAAGAACAGGGAAGATGCACCATGCATGTTGCCCAGCAACCAGGAGACAGAGTCAAGAGCCAGCCAAGGGAGACTACGAATGGACAGTGAGCACAGGGACCTCCTGGGTCTGGCTTGTAGATGCTGCACAGAATCAGCCACAATAGGGACCTGGTTTGGGTGCACAGTGTGCAGCAAGGCCCTGTACAAAGGGAAAGGCATCCAAGCCTACTGGTCTACCTAACTGAAAGGAAAGGAATGCTGAGAAGCCGGAAGGGGCGGGAGGCATATTCACTGGAACACATTTGAGAGTCGTTGAAAGAGTGAGATGGGATCTCAGCACTAAATACACTTTGCATTCCTACTGTACTTGGAACATGTGGTGGTACATCTTCCAGGCACATCTCTCCCGGGAGTGGTGGTGGCTTCTCTGCTTGGGCTCTGAGTCCGTGCATGTGATAGACCGCTGTCTAGGTCTCTTCCCACTACCAGAGAGGTGGGCCCTGTTAGGAGCCTCACTGCAAAGAGAAGAGGAAAGCGATATGCTTCAGCCATGACTATGCCAATGGCCAAAGGGAACCAGAAGGTGAGTGAGTTGGGACCACGACAAGCCACCGGGAAGCTGAGGTCAGGAAAGAAGACAGATGTTAAGGCAGAGACCAGACCGATGGATGCTAAGAAGAATGCTATTAGCTGCACCGGACAACGAACACGATTCCTTTTGCACCCTGGTTGTACAGCTTCAAACTAGTCCTCTGAAATATACATACAGTGTATATCGCCTCTAGGCCTAGATAAAGCAGGTCAGGGGACAGGCATAGCAAGATTAACCGCACGCAGAATAGTTATGGCTGATGTTCGCTGGGCATCAATTATGCAATGCGTGGGGTGGGGGGGCGGGGTCTTGATAGAATGTGTGGTAATCATAGCAACAGACCTACTATGCCATAGACTCAGTGACAACATTGATTAGCAGGTAAGGAAACAGAGGTAAGAATATAGCAAGAATGGGAGTAAATTAAAGAGGGGGGAGGATAGAGTAGAGAAATGGGGGGTTGGATGGGAGAAAGGAAGGAATGAGGTAGGAGCGAGGGAAAAAAAAGGGCAGATTAAATATTTATGGGGATAAATAGTGAGAAAATTCACGGCCATTTGAAACCTCAGCATGCACTTTAACCGCTGAATATGAACAGCCCGAAGTTGTCGGTAACGTTTGGCTTTTGTAGCCTTTAAGAGGCCGGGGGTTCCTCCAAGGTCAGGCGTGCACTGCTCTGGTAAGATGGATGGATGCGAGCCAAGCTCGTAGCGCCTCCTGCTGTGACTGAGAAGGGAGATCTGGTCTACCCTCAGACTCCATGCTCCTAGAGATGCCTCTCCCGTGTTTCCCAGCTCTTCCTGTGACTTTGGAGGGGCCCTTGGGAGCACGTGAACCCGAGGCTCCAAGCTCAGTAGCACTCAGTAGGTTCTTCTATCACTCCGTCAAAGACCTTAGAGGGGGCTGGAGAGATGGCTCAGAGGTTAAGAGCACTGACTGATCCTTCAGAGGTCCTGGGTTCAATTCCCAGTAACCACATGGTGGCTCACAACCATCTATAATGTGATCTGGTGCCCTCTTCTGACAGGCAGATGTACATGCAGCTAGAACACAATACACATAATTAAACAAATCTTTAAAAAAAAAAAAAAAAAAAGACCTTAGAAGCCTCACTTGTAATCCCTTTATTCAACACGAAGGTGCCCTTGGAACCCTAATAAGATCATTTCTCCCGGCAAATCAGACGGATGTGTCCTAAGGAGGGGTCTCCTCTGTTCTCTGAGAGGATAATACTGGTGTGCATGTACATGGTCCTTGGTGGCCGCTGCTTCTGCTTGCCGCCTCACTACCGAGGCTGAGGCCATGGGGTGCGGGTATCAGCCTGTCACCCCCATCAGGAAGCTTCCTTCCAGAGCTTTAACCAGTGCCTGCCATTGCCAGCTCTCACGCACCACCTCCCATGGTCTCCATACCCCTTCAGGGACCTGCAGCTGCCTGGGCTCTAAGAAGACAGTGGAGGAGGGGGGTCCCCCCTTACCCTCAGCTTCTGCTCTATGTCCTTCACATGCACCCACAAAAAGAAGGACATGGATCTGGGTCACTTATTGAAGTTTGTCCCAGCAGCGCAGGAGCAAGACAGCGGGAAAGGATGCCTGCTTGGCGGGGTTCCTCCTAGCCATGGACAGTGCGACCCTACTCACCGCAGCCGCATGAACAGATGGGGAGATCGTAGGCTGCTTGAGCAACGCAAAGAAGAACAAAATTCTACTGTTTGAGGTGAAACTGATGAGACTGGAGATCACCCGTTATGTTAGGTGAGGTAAGCCAGACTCAGGGAAATATTTTATGTTTTCACACATATGTGAATGTGTGTGTGTGTCTGTCTGTCTGTCTGTCTGTGACATGAAAAGTAGGAAGTAGATGGGAGGTGTTTTACGAGAAGGAAAGGAAATAACAAGACATGGTTGAGGGAGAAGAAGATGAACACGAACTGCTTAGGAGAAAATTTCTTATGAGAGCCATCACCTTATCCAGCGAGCACAACTAACAAAAAAAAAAAAATTAAGAAACAAGCCAGTACTACAGTGAATGAAGTGCTGTCTCTACAGCTCTTCCCTTTTGTCTAGAAGTTTCCTCCTGGCTTTGGGCCTCTAAGACGCCAACGCAGGGGCTGCATCTACCAGTGAACTGACAAATGAGTTCAGCTGTGTGTACATTCTCCCTACACACAGGCAATGCGGCAGTGTTTACAACAGACACGTCATGGTACATAATGCATGTATCGTATGTTATGCATGTTGTAGATCACATATAACACACACATGTGGCTCCTTTTATTTAATATATTAGTTCTTTGGGGATTCTGTACCATGTATATTTTGATAATATTTACCCCTTCCCCCAATTCCTCTCAGATATATCCCCCTTTCCCTACCCAGCCAGATTTGTGTGACCCCCTGCTTTTGAACTCATCAAATCCAAGATGTGTTAGCCCATGTCCTTTTGGATGGCTGGAGGCCCACTGGGGCATGGTCAAACTATCTGAGGTCATACCCTTATAGAAACTTAAAGAGAGCTGCCTCTCCCTTTCCCAATGGCTCTCAATGCTGTCATCTGCCTCCGTGTAACCTGAAGAGAAGAGACCTTGGGGTGGGAGCCCCTTGTTTGATTCCTCAGATTTTTCCCTTCTCTTTTACTGAAAAGAAAAAAAAAAAAAAAAAGGCCTACATAATTCTGTTCTCTTTGTCCCAAGCAATGACAAGGCAGAGGACACCCTCTGGCTGAAACGTGACGTGGGAGCCACCCAGTGTCCCCAGTAGTGTGGAGGCTTTGTGGTGACCTTGCTGGATTCGTGGTCCCTGGCACCGTCCCAGTCCTGGAACCACTCTACAACCCTAAATAACCCCACGCGTGCGCCATCTGACACGGAGAACACTTCCCAGATGAATTACCCATGCACAGATAATCAAATAAATCTCCGTCTCGCTACCTGCAGTCAGGGTGCCCTGCAAAGTTACACAGGTCACAGCACAGATCAAATTAAGGCTCAGAAGCACCGCGTGGGTGGCGGGGACAGCCCAGGCCTGGGTCTCCACCACGACAAACACAGCCTGTTCTTCCTGCCACACTGCGGTTTGGAGGGACGCGTTGTTGATTGGCAATCCTGCTACCCAGGTGAGTGCCAAGGCAAAGCGTCCAGGTGGAGCGGGGGATGGAGAGATGGCAGCGAGGAGATGAGCCAGCTTCCCCCATGACATGAGAAATTTTACTTACCCCAAACCTGTTCTTCAAGCTAAGGGCAGAATTAAATCTAATGCTGCCCACCGTGGACTCCACCTCCTAAGATAGCAGGGGCTGCCTCGCCCTCTCTCCTAACGGGAGAATATGATCACAAATCTGGAGCCAGATGGCTGCTTTATGTTTCTTTTTTCTTTTTTTTCTTTCTTTCTTCTTCTTCTTTTTTTTCTTCCCCTGCAATACTAAAGCCACCATAAAAAAAGCAAAGTTGAACAGACAAAGCTAATAATATAATCATTCAAAACACCTGCAAACAGCGCAGATGGGCAATTTCTGTCTGCAGAGCCACCAGCGAAAGACGCCTCCCCATATGGGCAGTTCCAGAAGTCGCTTTGCCCAGCTCTGTCCCTTACCTTAAGAAAACCTGCACACAGCATATGCACGCTTTTTATAGTCAAGCTAGAGACTGATGGTGGATTATTTATGTCCTTCTGCCAGGCTTGGAGCAGTACAAGCTGCAAGGGATCTGTCCACCTCAGCTTCCCAGGTGCACAGAGGCCCGGGAGGAGGGAAGCCGGGGACCAAGGTGCAGATGAGCTCAGAGTCTAGGCACGAACAATGGCTATTGTTTGAGAATGGCGCCACCCACCCCCATCACCTCCCCGCATCCGCATCCTTGAAATAAACAACCAGCAAAAGCCAGCAGCCCTTTCTATTCAAAGGGGAAAAAACTGAATTTGCAGAGAAACAAAAAACAAAAAACAAAAAACAAAAAAACAAATCCTATGCAGAGCTGGCTTCCTTGTGAGCCTCATGAACATGGACTTCTTGCTGGACTCTTCCCAGGCACCTGTGATTCTGAGGAAGAGGAAGGGGCTGGGAGCTTTCAGCAGGCAAGCCTCATCAGCTCGCTCTGCAGAGTCATCCCTGGGAATCCAGCCTCTCTGCCCCCTCACCTCCACCCCTTTTACAAAAAAAGCGAGAGACACAGTCTGGGAGAGAAAATATCCCAAGCAGCTAGAGGCCTGGCTGGTGTCCCTCTGCGCACCCCTGCATCGGAGGCTTGGGATTTCCTTGGACTCCCGCTTCCCAGTGCTGGTGGTTTCTGTGCCTCATAGTGCCTGGTCCTCTGCGAGCAAGTGCATGTGAGGGCCGAAGGGGAACCTTAGCGGCTCACCATGGGACAGATCAACAGAGCTCCTGGACCCTCTGTGTAATCACCATGGAAGGTCAAGATGGGTCAGACTGAGCAGGCCCCACCCACCAGGAGAAACATATTTGAATGACACAAGACAGACCATCATCCAAGAAGAAGAAGACCAGAGTCCCAAGAAGGCTATCCCAAGAGGGCCTCTGTAGATCTGTATGTGCGGTGATTCCCTTCATCCATAAGAGGCCCAAATGACAATCCCTCCCTCTGATGGCATCTGTTCTCCTGAGCCCACTTTTCACACAGCACATGGGCAGAACCCAAGCACCCCTCACTGAGTACTAAACCAGTAACTTTCATTGGTCCTTGACAGGCCCATCAAATCCTCCGTGCAGCAGAGGACTTAAGACATTTGGGGGACTATCAATGCCAGAGCAACCAAATAAACACACGCCAAGAATGTGTGTGTGTGTGAGAGAAGAGCATTTGTGGTCTCACAGAAAGGCCTAGAATAAAGAGACGCTCATCCGTGGCTAGTTTGTTGATTCAATAATATTGTCAATGATATAGTTTTCTTTTCCCAGTGCTGGCGTCGTGGAAGCTGGATTTTTCCTCTCGGGGCCGGGCCTCCAGCATGAAAGATGTCTGTAGAAAATCCAAGTATTGTCTTTGAGCTCAGCAGTGCTAAACGCCCCACCCCACCCCAAGTAAAGCTCTTTGTTCCTTCTTAAAACCTAGGAAATACTTCTGGAAGTCTCTCTGCCCAGTCCTGCCCTGTTACAAGCAGGTTGGACCCACATAGGTTTGGGCTGCAGAGTGACGCCTGACTGTTACTCAAACCAGCCGAGCAAGGAGAAAACATTTTCATTATTCAGACTGAAGAAAAATGGATTTCCTGGGATTAGGATGGGGTCCAAGCCTCCCACAGTCTTAAGACTATGTTTAGTGGAACAAAATCAAAGTCTGGAAGCTCTCCTGGTTGGTGCCACAGTGTCTGCTACGTGGGCATCCACTGCCTACCCCTCTCGCCGTGAGCCGCGGGCCTGCCTGCCCTGTGTGGCCCACACCTTAAGGTGAAGGTGAGCACCTGTGGCGATGACGTTTGTTTACTGGGGACCAAATTAACCAAGAAAGGCGAAAGAGGAACAATTTATCTCAGCTCACGGTTTCAGAGGGTCCCTTCCCAGCTGCTCCGCCCGTGTTCTCGGTACACCATCAAAGCGATGGGAAGTGTGTGGCGGGGATGGTACTTGTTGCACAGGATACACTGTGAAGAGCACGCAGGAAAAGACCAGGAACAACAACGTCACCAACGCCCATCCCCAATGAACCGCTTATCTCCAGATAGGCTAGACCTCCCCATAGTCACACGACATAACACGGAAGGCTGTGGTTTAAGCACAAACTTGTGGTTTAAGTGATCACAACAGCTCAGAGTCCAGTTACGAACAAAAGCCTCTCCCATATGCAGAATTACCAAGACAAGCCCCTTGTCTCTAGAGTGATGGGTAGAATTCAAGAATCACCGAAAACTGGCTGCAAATTTTCTAAGCGTGTGTGTGTGTGTGTGTGTGTGTAAACACAACTATCCATTTCTTGTTTTTCTGGTCTTTTATAGGACAAGTTCTAAAGATACTGTATTTTCAGATAGAATGAATGCATCCCGTTGACGGGATGAGTTTTGGCAGGTATAGCTAATATTCACACCCAGGAAAATTCAGGGTGCCCCGATTAGTCTAGTCCAGCCAATGGCCATTCCTCAGGCAACCAAAGCTTTGATTTCTGTCATCACAGATTAGCTTTGCTTTTTCTGGCATTAATTTAAATGGAATAACATAGTAGTCATTAGTTAATGCTAGCTTTGTTCACTTAAAGCAGTAATGTTTGCTGAGATTTATCTACATAACTTGTCTCTTGGCATCTGATTTTTAAATCAGTAGGCCGTATGGCATTGCCTAAATGTAGAAAATTAGTTTGTTTCCCTCTTGATGGATATTTAGGTCGCCCCCTGTTTGGGGCAATTGTTAGTGTGTCTGCTAGGAATACTTTCAGTGAGAATACCTTGGTCTTTTGATGTGGAAAGAATCTGCTTTATGAGTCAAAGTGTTTTCTAAGTAGCTCACTGTTATAGATTCTGCCAGCAGTGTGTAAGAGAGAGCAACTTGGCATCCTACCCGACCCCTGGTGTCCTTTGGATGCTGGTGTTTAGTCATTCTCCAGGCTATGGGATTAGATTTCATTGTGACATCGACTTGAATTTTACCAATGATTTCTAGTACTGTACCTGTTGTTAGCTGTGTGTTCCTGTGTGACGTGTAAGCCCCTGCCCTTTGCCTGTAAGCCTTTCAGCACCCTCCGTTTGCTTACATGAGTAGTGAAAGGTGTGTGGTGCACACCGTTAATCCCAGCACACAGGAGGACAAGGCAGGTGAGTTGCTGTGAGTTCGAGGCCAGCCTGGTTCTACATAGTAAGTTCTGGCACAGACAGGGTGACAATAGGTGGACCCTGTCTCAAAATAACAAACAAACACTGCGTTTGCACTCACTTTTCCAGTCCTAAAACTGGGTGTGGTCTCATCTCGCATCGCCTTGTGTGTTCTTGCCAGAGGCTTGTCTGTTCTAGTCAGAGAGGAAAAAGAGAGGGAGAGAGAGAGAGGGAAAGAGGGAGGTAGGAGGGAGGCACAGCTTGGTTTCTTTATTGATTCTTTGTCTTCTGCTTTCTCCTTTTCCTGTTATCTGTATTGATTTCCTTTTCTATATTCTTTTATTTACTCTGCTCATTTTTATCTTTTTAAATATGAGGCTCAGCTCTTTATTTTCAGGCTTTTTCCTCTCTCACTATTGGGTTTCTCTGTCTGTCTGTCTGTCTGTCTCTCTCTCTCTCTCTCTCTCTCTCTCTCTCTCTCTCTTTCTCTGTTTGTCTGTCTCTCTCTGTCGCTCTGTCTCTGTCTGTCTGTCTGTCTCTCTCTGTTTGTCTGTCTCTCTCTGTCTCTCCGTCTCTGTCTCTGTCAGTCTGTCTGTCTGTCTGTCTGTCTGTCTGTCTGTCTCTCTCTCTGTCTGTCTCTCTCTTTCTATATATATACATATACATATATATTAGAAACATGAATTTTTATCTCAAATTACAAGATAATGTTTTATGTTAAACCTTATTTTTATGACTGGTTTTTAAACAGATTGCCTTAGAGTAAAAAAAAATTGACCTCTATGAGAATGAAGAGCAAAGCACGTTCTGAGACATCTCCTTAGACTGAAGCAGGGTCATCTCGGCTCTCTTTCACATATGCCAACCACCTTGTGCTTTCTGCGATGGCTGGCTGTGAGGTCCTTTGCGTAGCTGCCTGAAGAGAAAGCATCAGTCGCAGCGAAATAATTAAATCCTGTTTCTCACTTCTTTGTCATCCTTGAGCACGGCATCCGGCACCATACTGTTCTTCTGTGAAACACCTCCTACCCATGTATTTGGGGAAAGTTGTTGGTAAATTCCAGTTGCCTCACCAGAGTCCCCGTGGCACCTGTGGCTCATGCGAAGTTAAGTTTGAGTGTTTGTGGTGGTTTAAGTGAACAGTCCCTGGTCAGTGACACCAGTCAGTGAGGCCATGGTGACACCGGTCAGTGAGACCACGGTGACAAAGGTCAGTGAGGCCATGGTGACACTGTCAGTGAGGCCATGGTGACACTGTCAGTGAGGCCATGGTGACACCATTCAGTGAAGCCATGGTGACACCGGTCAGTGAGGCCACGGTGACAAAGGTCAGTGAGGCCATGGTGACACCGGTCAATGAGGCCATGGTGATACCATTCAGTAAGTCCATGGTGACACCGGTCAGTGAGGCCATGGTGACACTGGTCAGTGAGGCCATGGTGACACCGTTCAGTGAGGCCATGGTGACACCGGTCAGTGAGGCCACAGTGACACTGGTCAGTGAGACCATGGTGACACCGTTCAGTGAGGCCACGGTGACACCATCAGTGAGACCATGGTGACACTGTTTAGTGAGGCCATGGTGACAACGTTCAGTGAGGCTATCCATGGTGACACCGTTCAGTGAGGCCATGGTGACACCATTCAGTGAGCTTTGCTGAAGTAAATATGAGGGTTTACGGCTTCACCCCACTTCCAGTTCACTCTCTGTGCCCCCCATTTGTGATGGAAACTGTGGCATCTCAGCCTTTTGCTTGAACCACCTACTGTCATGTCTCCTCATGATGGTGGTTTGAAGGAGGGTGTCCCCTGGACTCCTCTTGATCCCCAGTTGGTGGCCGTCTGGGGAGGACAAGGAGTGTGGGTTTTGCTAGAGGAGGTGTACTGCTGGGGGCGGGTTTTGAGATTACAAAAGACTAGCCCTGTTCTGAATGCCAATTAAGTGGGGTTTTTTGTTTTTGTTTTTTAACTTAATTTGTATTATTGTCTATCAACATAGTGGAAAGATGATAGATAGATAGATAGATAGATAGATAGATAGATAGATAGATAATAGATAGATAGATGATAGATAGATAAATGATTGATAGGTAAATAGGTAGATAGATTACAGACAGTCTGTTTGCTTTCTGTTTTCTGATTTGCCGTGTGAGGTCTCACTGCTGCTCTGTTCACCTGCTTCCTGCAACCCCCACCTTGTCATCCATGGACTCAAACCCCCCTCCCCCCGCCCAGGAACTGTAAGATCCAAATAAATTCTTCTATATGTTGCCTTCCTCATTTTTAAAAATTAATTTCTTTCTTTTTTTTTTTTAATCACAGCCATGGGACAGTTTACTAAGACACCCACCATGTGGATTTTCCCTCTGGAACCATAAACTAAAAAAAATATATTTTTCCATAAGTTGCATTTGGTCGGTTTTTTGTTGTTTTGTTTTGTTTTGTTTGTTTGGCTGTTTTGTTTGGTTTTGGTTTTTTTTCAAAAGACAGGGTCTCTCTGTGTAGCCTTGGCTGTCCTGGACTCACTTTGTAGACCAGGCTGGCCTCAAACTCAGAGTGATCCTCCTGCCTCTGCCTCCTGAGTGCTGGGATTAAAGGCATGTGCCACCATGCCCAGCTTGGTTGGTGTTTCTAATCACAGCAACATAAAGTAACCAATTCAATCTCTCCACTGAAGTCGGGACAGCACGATCGGCTTGCTCATTAATAAGCAACTGGGAGAGAACTTTTAGGACCCCTCATTGGGCCAGCTTTCTAGTCTCTACATGTGGTTTGAATTAAAAAAAAAAGAAAAAAGAAAAAAAAATATATATACACACACACACACAGCCATGTGATTGACTGACAGCTTTCTGGCTAGTTCAGCAAGCACATTGTGCATAACAGGTGTGTGTGGGGTGGGGTGGGGAGTGAGTAAGGAAGACATGAGTTAACAAATCTTAAAGACACAGACGAGGGTCCTCAGGTAGAAGACTCCTGAGTCTGATATAATGAAAACCTCTCTTTTGTTTAGCTTTTGTTGTGCTCTGCTGGGGCTGTTGTTGTTTGTTAGTTTGTGACAATCTCATTACCTAACTCAGGCTGTCCTAAATTCCCTGATCTTCCCACATCATCACCACAAGTTCTGACATCACAGGACTGCACCCACCACAGACGTGCTGCCTGGGTCCCTTGAACCTTCCCTGTTATTACTGAGCACGTGGCTCCGCACTGAGGCTTGTCAGCTGCAGGGCTGGGCAGACGTGGGCACATCCCCTTCCCGTACTAGGACACACACTGCTTATTTTCCTTTCCCCTCACTTATAAAAACAGCAACTTTGGAAGTTCAACTCCCAACTCTTCGCTTTCCTTTTTTTCATCCCTTCTTCATCTGTAAAAGCTCTCAGCCTAGGCAATGCAGCTCTTTTTGCAGTTCATGGAGAAAAATCACAGAAACCTACAATAGGTCAAACTGTGGAGAACGTGAGTGGGGGCTTAGCCCCCCGAGGACACGCCTGCGCTACAACTCCTGCACCTAAGGCTCAGGAACGCAGACCGAGGAAGAGGATGTGTAAAGATTGCAAAAGAAAGAAAACCAAGAGATTTGCAGTGAGGTCCTTCCCTACAAATAACAGGGAAGCTGCCACACAGCGATACTCAACACCGTGACTGCCTGCTGGGACCTGAGCAAGGGCCTGGTAATAGACATGCTAATGTGACAGGGAGAGTTCACAGCGCCCTATCCCTGCAAGACAAAAAACCTGCAGGGTAACTGTGCAATGAAGAAAACAAGGGGGATTAGTGTTCCTGCCCTGATATCACAAATATACAAGGAACACTAAATGGACTCATGCGATACATGTATGTATATGTGTGTGTATGTGTGTGTGTATGTGTGTGTATGTGTGTATAAGTGTGTGTGTATATGTGTGTATATGTGTGTGTATGTGTGTGTATATGTATGTGTGTATATGTGTGTGTATGTGTGTGTGTATGTGTGTGTGTTTGTGTGTGTATGTGTGTGTATATGTGTGTGTATGTGTGTGTGTATGTGTGTGTGTATATGTGTGTATATGTGTGTGTGTATATATGCGTGTGTGTGTGTGTGTGTGTGTGTGTGTGTGTGTATCAAGCCCCTGCATTTGCAAGGGAGCAGAGATGGATGCATGAGGTAAAGGAAGTAGAGGAAATCACATAACTATATTTTAATGAAGAAAAAACTTTCGTATTCGGCTAATCAGAACATTTACTCTATATTTACTCTATTTTGTGGAACTGGGTGTTGCTTTATTCTAGAATTGCAAATAAATCAATTAAAAATTTTAAGCTAGAAATTTTTAATTTTTAATTTTGTCTCTTAACATTAAGTATGTATGTATAGATGGATACATACATACATACATACATACATACATACATACATACATACACACATAAGCAGGTAGATAATAGATTTTTGAACAGACATGTGAATATCTAGGTGGCCTCTAGTGATTTTTTTTCCAGAGCTGAGGACCGAACCCAGGGCCTTGCGCTTGCTAGGCAAGCGCTCTACCACTGAGCTAAATCCCCAACCCCTCTAGTGATTTTTAAAAAACTATCATATATTTATTTATTTTTAATAGGCTTTCATTTTGAGAACAAGTTTTCAGGTTACAGGAAAATGGAGGAGGCTAGGCCTGGTGGACATGCCTAGTGATGCCCAGTTTCTTGGGAGGCAGAGGCAGGTCAGTCACAAGAAGAAGGCTAGGCTGCAGAGTGAGGTCAAGGCTTTCATGACCCCACGAGATTTTGCTCAAAATGATAAGTGGGGTAGAAGGGATGGGAACAGAGCACGGGCTTAGCAGGCACGCGCATCCCTCCAAGGTAAAAATAAACGCATGAAGTGCAGAAGAAGACACATGCTCAGCTATAACACATCACAGTGAGAGAGCGTCATCCAGGACAACCAGGTAAGGAAGAGAGGAATGAAAATTAACTGTCTGGGAATGAATAAGTACAAATTACGATTATTTGCAGATTATGCTATTGTGTCCATCTAAGTAAGCCCTTAAAGTTCACACACAGACAGACAGACAGACACACACACACACACACACACACACACACACACACACACACACGGACAGAGGTAGAGAAAGAGAGAGAGAGGTGCATTCTCACAGAAACTCAAACAAATCAAACAAACACACACACAAATAAATAAGTAAAGAGAAAAAAAAGAATGTGAAAGGAGAAAAAATATTTGAAAAACATATCTCATTTGGGACTTCCACACAGCATCTGTGTAAAAAAAAAAAAAAAAGGAAAAAAAAAAGAAAAAAAAAAAACCTCACAGCATAAAAAGGAAACAATTAAAAATTGAACAAAGGAATTCAGCAGATGTGACAGAATGCAGAAGATCCAAACAAGCTCAAGCCAGAGGAAACCGCAGCATGAGGTGGGAGGCTGGCAGGAAGTCCCGCCCACAGCGGGCAGGAAGTCCCACCCACTGCTGAGGAACTCTTGGCCACAGATGGCCTCTGGGAAAGAGAGTCCGTTCTCCACCAGGACACGGCCACTGTGAAAATCCAAATACCGCCTGGTGATACCCTATGAGCATATACAGGGGGAACAGGACCCCCTTAGTCACAGTCATAGGGGAAGGGACTAAGGAGAAAATGGGAGGGACGGAGGAATGGGAGGATACAAGAAATGGGATAACAATTGAGATGTAATATGAATAAATTGATAAAATATGTTTTTTTAAAAAATGCAAGCACCGCAGCGAGGCTGCTTGTCAATTCCTCTTTTATTATCGAGTTACTTCAAGACCTTGCACCTCTACTCCCAGGTCAGTGCCCTAAAGCTAAACATTTATTTCAACACAAACACTTGCACACAGTATGTTACAGAATAAAGGATTCATGGCCGCCGTGGAAAGGAAACAACAAATGACCGTCCGAAGGTGGCGGTGGCCACGTAAGACACAGCACAGGCAAAGGTAAAATGTTACAGTTCAGTCATAAAAAAGGAAGGAAACGCTGATGACTGACGATAGACTTCGGAAAGAAAAGAGGTGTTTTATGTCGAGGAACACAGCCACTGAAAAGACATCAGAGGTTGCCCAACACCTTTGTATGAGATGACCAGAGTGAGCAAGTTATATTATTATTATTATTATTATTATTATTATTATTATTATTATTATTATTATTATTATTATTATTATGGTTTTTCAAGACAGAGTCTCTCTGTGTAGCCTTGGCTGTCCTGGACTCACTTTGTAGACCAGGCTGGCCTTGAACTCACAGAGATCCACCTGCCTCTGCCTCCCGAGTGCTGGGATTAAAGGCGTGCGCCACCATGCCCAGCAAGCAAGTTATTTATTTATGTATGATTTACAGTTTTGGTTGTGTGAGACAGAGGCTCCCCACGTAGCTGGGACTGGTCTGGAACTCACTGTGTGCCAAAGTGGCCAGTAATAACACAGAGATCGACCTACCTCTGCTTCCCCAGTGCTGCATACATGCAAACTATATGGTATCCAAAGCGTCTCAGCATCCACATAGGACAAATAACTTTCAAGATACAAATGCACACACAAATACACACACACACTTATATTCACAACTAAATCGTGATGGGCTGTGTTGTCATTTCTGTGTGGCAATAGCATACCACTAAATATTCTTTTAGAGCATTATAACACTATCAGTTTACTGAGCTTTAGATCTTTATATATGTCCTTTAATCTGTCTAAGCAATCCTGGTCAAACATCATGTTGGTTCTAATTTGCTACTGTCAATAACACTGTGATGAGCATCTTAGCTAACTCGACCATCAATGCACATACTTCTGTGGCCAAAACTATAGACCATGAACCTCTCTTGAAAAAAAAAGTTTTGATATTAGTTAGATTATTCTCGTTGATTGTGGATGGTATGAATGTACAATCTGCATTCCTCAGAGCTGACTCTGCACGAAGACAAAAAAATAAAAAATAAAAAGAATTAAAATTGGGTCTGTGATGAAAAATAACTTCAAATCTGCTTGTCAGTCAAATACTTGATTGGCCTAATACACTGTTGATTTTTTAGCCAGAACATCCCAGAAGATTCTTGTCAGCACATGGGATGTAGTTTAGCTGGTGCCTAACTGGTGTCACCCACATGGATTGTCTAATCACAAATCAGGTATGGATTTAAAGTCTTTCCCACCAACTAGACATCTTCAGTCTTGTACATTTGCGTGTGTGCGCGTGAGCGTGCGTGTGTGTGTGTGTGTGTGTAAGAGAGAGAGAGAGACAGACAGACAGACAGACAGACAGACAGACAGGGTCTCATTGCATAACTCTGATTAGCCTGGAACTCAATACGTAGACCAGGATATCCTCAAACTCAAATAGATGGACCTGCCTTTGCCTTCCAAGTGTTGGGATTAGTGGGCACGCTACCATAATAGATTATACTTTAAAGATCTCAGGACAAGGCTGCGTGACCTTCTGAACCCTGAAGGGATGTGACTCAGTCACTGGCTAATAATCTACCCAGTCAACAGATGATATAGAAATCCATACACCAAGTAGGGCGTGGTGGCACACGCCTTTAATCCCAGCACTCAGGAGGCAGAGGCAGGCAGATTATTGTGAGTTCGAGGCCAGCCTGGTCTACAAAGTGAGTCCAGGACAGCCAAGGCTACACAGAGAAACCGTGTCTCAGAAAAAAAAAGAAAGAAAAGAAAAGAAATCCATACACCAAACCGAGCATTTCTGAAATGCAGCTTAAAGCTCTGAATTGTATCTTTGGACCAAAATGGGGATTTGTGTGAACACTGGTTGGGAGCTGTTGTACATGGGCCATGGCTACATTTGATGTAAACGGTTAGTGTCACTGTAGGGAGAGTGAACGAGAGCCCTTCTGGTGACATTCCTGTACCTCTAGAACTAGTTTAGAGTTCCAAAAGCATGTTGACCCCTGACTCATGAACGCCATCGCTTTATCCATTCATTGGTTAGGAGCTAAGGAGCTGATGAAGCGATAAAACACCTCACTCCACTTCTTGGCAGCCTCAGCTTACCAAGATATGTCCCCAGCAGAAAGAGGAGTGAGTCCCACACCTAACCCCAAAACAACACCTTGTAACTCTGCCATGCGCCCTGGAAATCCGGGAAGAGGGAGCCTTGAAGCCTTTATATCCCTAAAGTTCTGGCAGGCAAGATGCCTCAGCAGGTAAAAGCCTTTGTTAGCGCCTGATGACTTAATTTCAACTCCCAGGACCCCGCATGATGGAAAGAGAAAAACGACTCCTGAGAAGTTCTCCTGTGACTCCCTACGCCATACCCTTGAAATAAGTGCATGAGATAGATTTGCAGATCCCTGAGTTAACTCCACACATTCACGTAGAAGTGAAAGCTGGGCTTCTATGTCCTTCTGTTTACGTGACCTCAAAGCTGCATGAGTTATGCTGTCCTTGCTGAGCACAAACACTTGGAGCTGGGAAAGGCTGATGATGTTGGCTCCTGACTGCGGAGGGATGTCAGCCCATCGCCATGAGGAAGACGAGGTGACAGTCCATGGCACGTGGAGGCGTGACACTGGCCCTTGGTGGCTGACAGGAAGCAGAGAGGGCAGAAGGAGCCAGAGGAGAGCAGATCCCACTGAAAGAAATGACCTTTACTCACTAGCACCATGCCCCCCACGACCTCCTAAAAAGTGCCACAAGCTGGGGGCCAAGTGCTCGAAATATTACACCGTGGTGGCATTACAGGTTCATGCGAGAAGAGGAATGTCTTCCATCCTGGGGGTTTGCATGGTGCAGGGGGTGCCAGGGGAAGGGGGCGGCTGGCCTCCTTACTTTTTGGAGCTTTCTCCAAAGGCAGACCATTGCCACTGCCTCTTCCTTATCTAATGAGGGCCACGGTGCGCTGAGTCTTTGAGAGTCTGTTTGCTAATTGAGATTACGGTTTCTAACAGTGTTTTCTAAAAGGGAGAAAAGAGGGTCTTAGCGGTTCTTTAGAGACACCCTGCCATGCTGTAGTGTTAGCCTCAAGTACCCTGCCCTCTCAAGAGCCTTCCTTTTTTACAAAAAGCAACAATCATCAGCATAATTATGAAATGGAAACTACTCTCTCTTTCTTCTGACTGTGTACCCTGTTTTCCTCCAAGCAAGGGCTCCGCTTTCATCTGGTACATAAAAGAGCAATGGGTCGCTATTGAAGGAAGACACGTGGACTGTCTAATTAACATTAAAATGCTGTCTCTCGTCATTAGCTTCATTCACACTGGAGGTGTCAGCTCTCCGGAAAGAAGCCGCAGAGGCAATGACCCTGGTCTCTCTTTTTTTTTTTTCACAACGTAAAAATAAAAAAGGAAAACTATAAAAGTCCAAAGTCTCTACTTGCAGAGCCCCCATGGTAGCTGAGCCCAGTGTCTAAGTGTGACCTCCCCCCTCACGCCAACTTCAAGTGTTTTGTTGCTGTTGTTTTATAGAGATTTATTCATTTTACTCTATGTGTTTTGCCTGCATGTATTTCTGTACACGATGTGCTTGATGCACCCATGAGGGCCAGAAGAGGAAGTCACGGAGTTCCAGATGGTCGCGAGCCACCATGTGGGTGCTGGGAGCTGAACACAGGTCCTCTGCAGGAGCAGCAAGTGCTCTAATCACTGACCAGCACTCTCTCCAGACTGCCTCCCAAGTGCTACCTGACACTGAAAGTCCCAACAGGAACATGCCTGCCGCCATTTCTATGTGGTTTTTTTTTTTAACCTTTGATTAATGCCAGAAGGACTTGTACACAGCATACTGTGTCTAGAGCCATTCAATGGAGGTTTCAAACCGAGCCCAGTGGAGTAGAAATTGAGGTGCTTTCTGAGATGCAGGCACTACGGTTCTTATACTCAGCCTCAGAGTAGACACTGGGTCCAACCTCTAGCTAGGATGTATTAGGCTCTCTCAGATACAGAGCAGTCTGAAAGGGTCTGGAATGGATTTTCAGGATGGGTAAGAAAACATTTGATAGTTAAGGACTTGCTGAGGCCAGGTGGCACTGCAACATTCATGATGGCACGGTTTCTATGGATACAGCCCTATCTATTAAAGCAACATGCCTTGCATGTCCTCTGATGAAGGGGCTCCCCCATTGCTGCCCACAATCAATGCCATTCTCTTTTGTTTGTTTTGTTTTGTTGAAATATGCTGCCATGTAGCCTGGGCAAACCTGGAGCTTCCTATGCAACTGAGGCTGGCATCCTCCAGTCCTGGAGCCCGCCAGCTTCCTCCTACCAGGGCTCTGAGCACGTGCCTCATCTGGCTCTCACAGCATCCCACTTACATCTGCAGGGTTGGCACGTCAGCTACCACGGCTGCAACCAGAGGTTTCCATCCCTCGCTTTCCACTTTCTTGTTGTGTTTCTGATTCTCTGGTTACCTCATCTCCTTCCCAACACACCCCTGGAGCATCTATGAGAGGCCAGGCGGAAATATCGATATTAACAATGCTCTACGCTTTAAGGCTGGATTTAATGAGCTAGCGGAAGCCCTCAGTGGGAAGTCTCTCCAGACTCTGGAATTTCCAGGTTTCCTCTGCGATGTCTCCAATGTCCAACACCATCTGTAGAGCCCATTGATGGTTTTTTTTCCTAGATATTGATATTAATGTTGAGTTTCTGGGTCTATCCTAGGATGCAGCTTCATGGGAAAGCCTTTGGCCATCTTGTCTTTCTTTTTTATTTTTTCTCTCCCATCTTTTTAAAACTCCCATTCTTCCTTTATTTTTTGTGTGATACTTTTCCTTTTCATATGGACCAGTTACAAAAGTGAGCCCAGGTCTCTCCTCCTTGTGTCTGCAGCCCTGGAAGGTAGTTCTGATCTTCTTCCAGGAACAGGCAAAGTCTGTTTATTTTCCCCCCTTGAATAAGAATAAGCTGTGTCACGGTTCACGTAGTACTCTAGATGAGAGGGTGCTGAGTTCCGGGATTAGGCTTCAAAAAGCTCGTGTGTTTTCCGTAAGTTTTGTTTCCGCCTCCTTCTCTTCCTCTTCTTCTTTATCATCATTTTCCTTTTAATCTTCTTCTTCTTGTTTGTTTGTTTTCATTTGTTTTTGTTTTTGTGTGTGGCGTTATTTTTTGAGACAGGGTCTCTCCTTTGTAGCTTTGGCTGTCCTGGACTCGTTGTATAGACCAGGCTGGCCTCAAACTCACAGAGATCCGCCTGCCTCTGCCTCCCAAGTGCTGCAATTATAGGCGTGCACCACCACACCCGGAAATCATTTTTCTTCTTCTTCTTCTTCTTCTTCTTCTTCTTCTTCTTCTTCTTCTTCTTCTTCTTCTTCTTCTTCTTCTTCTTCTTCTTCTTCTTCTTCTTCTTCTTCTTCTTCTTCCTTCCTTTATCCTCCTCCCCTTCTTCTTCTTCTTGTCACTTTATGTATGTGGGTGTTTTGCCTATGTATGTCTACATACCACATGCATGCCTGGTTGTGGTGTGTGCATCCTCTAGAACGTGAGATACCCAAGTCTGTGAGCCATCGTGTGGGTGCTGGGAGTTGAGTCTGGATTATGAAGCAGAGAAGCTAGAAATTTTCTTGACAACTGAGGCATCTCTTCAGACCAGCTTCCAAAATCTCTTGAGAAAGGATCCCAGGCTTTTTTTTTTTTTTTTTTTTTTTTTGGGTAGAAGATCAGAGAATACACAGAACAGAGCCAAGTTGAGGAAGTCCTGTCAGCAGCTATGCTATATTGTCGAGCCTTCTGGTAGGTCCTACCTTACCTGAGCAAAACTACCCACCTGAACCCTAGGTGCATAGAAACGACGTGTGGTTATGGGTACCAAACCTTCCCATCAGGAATGGCTCTGCCTCGAAAGCTAACAGACATAGAAACTGGCATCTGAAATTGGGCAGCAGTGTCTTTGGGACAAGACGAACTGCAGGGGTTGGACAAACATCTAGAAAACTTGACAAAAGTAGAAAAATGTTTAGAAGATGATTCAAGGAGGCAGAAAATTAGCCACTTTTGTTAAGAAATGGACAACTGTTTTTAAAAAAACACATCTGGGGTAACAAGCAAAACAAAATATACCCTAATCAACTTGTATACTCTGGAAAGACACTTATCAGGCTGTGCCTGGGCAAAATGATAAGAATTGGAAGGAAAAAATACAGTAAATGTTAAAGAAAACAATGGCCAGTTTACAGTGAAAAATTTGTGTAGCCGCCATAGGGAGGTAAACTTGTTGAATTACAAGATAATTAATTTTATCTCCATTCTCCTTGGCAGCAGAAATGTTCACAAAATATGAGGCGTTTCTGTTCCTGGTCCTGTGTGAGATGAGTAAGCACATCTTACCTCTTTCTTGCACTTCTTGCAAACATTAAGTTAGAGCAAGGACACATGGAAGAGCCACGGAAGGCAAAAGTTAAAAGGCAGGAAAAAAGACCAGAGTTCACCATGGTATCCAACTGGTGGCCTTGCAGGACCATCAGAAAGGATGTGTTTTTGTAATGAGTCTCAGAAAGAGGAGAAAGAGGCAAGTGCTATAGAGGAATGACGAGAAATAATAGCTGAAAACTTTCCAAATTGACAAGTATAAACTTCAAAGCTAAACAAACTAAAAACAAGAGGGGGAAAAAGAAAAAGGAAACACACACACACACACATACATCTATGCCAAGACACATTATAATTAAGCATCTGAAAATTAAACAGACTTAAAACTTGAAATAAGCCAGGGAAATAAATATATTGTTCACGGCAATAAAATGAATTAAAAGGAAAAACCGAATAGACATCAGATTTCTCTTTAGAAAGTAGAAAGGTTGGGAGGAAGTGATGCAATATTTTTCAAAGGCTAAAAATCGTTGTGAACCCTTTGAAAATACACTGAACAAAGGAATTCTTTAGTAACAAAGAGGAAATTAAAAAAATGTGAGATTAGGGAAACTCGGGGACTTTGGCACTGTGAGATTCACCCTGGTAGGAAATTCACTAAACAGAAAAAAACAAAACAAAACAAAAACAAAAAACAAACAAACAGTGGAAGAAGGAATCTCAGAACTGAAGGGAAACAGGAAAAATTTGGATAAGACAATAATGTGCATTAATAAAGCATACTTACCTCTCTAAATGGAAACCTAGGGGTGGCCAAATTGTATTCCACAGTATGATAGGACGTTTGCCAACATATGCAAGTAATGTTTGCGACCATTACAAACGTTGAATCAGAAGGGAAGTAAGTTGTAAGATCGCCATACTTTGTGTTAGCTGACAAAAAGGCACATGTGAGATGCCCTATTTACTTGTCCTTGTCAGTTTGACGCAACGCAGAGTTCCTCCACTGAGGAACTGCCCAGACCTCACAGGCCTGTGGTTGTGTTTATGAGACACAATGAGGCCTCAACCCATGGTTGGTGTGGAGGGTCCAGCTCACTGCCCACTGTGGGTGGCACTGCCCCTAGGCAAACGGGCTTACCTGTACAAGAAAGCTAGTGGAAGTCATCCCCTCTGTCCCACTTTCCTGGTAGGCGAAGACTTTCTTGGGACATGCCCCTTGGGCTAGTGTCCAGATATAAGTGAGTATATACCATTTGGGTTAACAGACTCATTATGATCATTTCTAGTTCAATCCATTTGTCCACAAATTTCAGGAATTTCCTGTTTTTAATAGCTGAGTAGTATTCCATAGTGTAAATGTACCACAGTTCCAAGAAGAGACTTGATACCCTATGAACATATACAGGAGGAAGAGGTCCCCCTCAGTCACAGTCATAGCGGAGGGGAGTAAAGGGAAAATGGGAGGGAGGGAGGAATGGGAGGATACAAGGGATGGGATAACAACTGAGATGTAATATGAATAAATTAAAATATATTTAAAAAATAAAGCTAGCGGAGTAGAAGCCATAGCGAGGGAGCTGGAAGGCAGAGCTCCTTTCGGTTTTCTGCCCTGATTTCCCTCAGTGATGGAACATAACCTAGAAGTGAGGGTGAAATAAGCTCTTCCCTAATCTGCTCTGGTCTCGGTGTTCACAACATAAGCCAAGCCAGAGCACAAGTCGACTTAATGATAAGACTACACACTAAGCACAACTGTGAAAAGGGATGCTTGCCAAATGCACTGCAGGGCAGTGGTCCTCAGCCTGTGGCCCTCTGGTGTAGTTCCTCATGTTGTGGTGACCCACAACCGTGAATCACTTCTGTTGACGCTCCATAACTGTAAGTTTGCTACTGTTATAAATCTCAATGTAAACATCTGTGTTTCCCGATGGTCTCAGACAACCCTTGTGAAAGGTCATTCACCTCCTAAAAGGATGCAACCCACAGGTTGAGAACCATTGCTGTAGCACAAAATGAAATAATTAAAAAAAAAAACTCAAATACTCTACAGAGAGGCCATACAAATAAAATACAGCTACAAAAAGCAAAAGAAAATAAATGAGAAAGAATAAATAAAAGATGGGATGACTTACTTAAAATTAATATATAATCATATTATATGTAAATGGTATAAAATTAGTATTAAAAAAAGATTGGCAGAGTGAATTTTAATAGCAGACCAACTATGTGTTTTATATATATAGAAAACTTGCCATATTTTTATTTCCTTCTATTTTTTACTATTTGTGGTTGAGGACCAGGGTTTCTTTATGTAACTCAGACTAGCTTCAAATTCATGATTTTTCTGCCTCACCTTCTAGAGTGCCGGAGTTATAGGCATGTGCCCCACGCTTAGTTAAGAATTACTTTAAATATACTACAACAATAGATACAGATTTAAAAATAAAGTATGCAGGAAACACGTATTAGATGATACGGGTTGAAAGTGAAACGTTCCCCGACAGGCTCACACATTTAACATCTGGTCCCCCGCCTGAGCACTGTTTAGGGATGCTGTGGAGCAATTCAGACACCATCCTGGCTGGCTTGCAAAAGCCACTAGATATGGGCCTTTGGACCTCAGCCACAGCTTGAGCCGTATTCTCTTCATATCTGTCAACCACAGTACCAGTTGCCCCCCACTCCTGCTGATGGAGATGGAACCACTCCATCCCTGCCATCATGGACTGGTGCCCCTTGAAACCATAAGCCAAAATAAAATCCATCCAGTTTTTAAATTTTTATTTTTATTTATTTTTCAATCTATCAATCATCAAGCAGTTAATTTGCATCCCAATGGGAACTTCCCCTCTCTCCTCTCCTTCCAGTCCCTCCCTTCCACCTCTCCTCCTCCTATGCCCCACTCCCTTTGTCCTCAGAGAAGGGAAAGCCTCCCATGGATGTTAACATCCCTTGGCATGTCAAGTTGTAGAACTGGGTGCATCCTCTTCTACTGAGGCTGGACAAGACTGTCCAGTTAGGGGAAAAGGGACCCAAGGTCAGGCAACAAAGTCAAGTACAGCCTGTTGGTGTTAAAGATTGCAAATGAAGACCAAGCTGTACATCTGTTATATCCATGTAGGGGACCTAGGTCTGTCTCATGGACTCTCTCTGGTTGGTGGTCCAATCTCCGTGAGCCCCTATGGGCCCAGGTTAGTTGATTCTGTGGGTTTTCTTGTGGTGGCCTTGATCTCTCCGGCTCTTTCAATCCTTCTTCCTCCGCCGGATGTTTGGCTGTGGACCTCTGCATCTGTGTTCATCAGATGCTGGGGAAAGCCTCTCAGATGACAGTTATATTAGTGTCTGCAAGTATAGCAGAATATTGTTGATAGTGGCCCGTGGCGGGCTCTCTCTTTCTCTCTCACAGCATGGGACTCAAGTGGGGCCAGGCATTGATTGACCATTCTCTCGTTTCCTGCTCTTTCTTTATCCCTGACCCACTTATAGACAGGAAAAATTGTGGTTCAAAGGTTTTGTGGCTGGCCTGGTGTCTCCACCCCTTCATTGGAAGTCTTGCCTGGTTAGAGGAGATGACCATCTCATGTTACATATCCCCTGTTACTAGGAGTCTTAGCTAGGGTCACCCTCATAGAGTCCTGAGGATTTCCACTGTCCTGGATTTCTAGTTTGTCCCAGATATATTCTTCACACAGATTCTACCTCTCTCTCTACCCATCCTCCACACTCTTGACACCACCATCCCCGCCCCCCCTTTCCCCTTCCCACCCTCTCCCATAGCGTTCCCTCCCTCCATGAATGAGACCCAAGAATCCTCCCTTGAGCCTTACTTGTTCCTTAGATTCTTTGGGCCTGTGGATTGCAGCATGGTTACCCTGAACTTTTATATGGCTAAAATCCACTTAGAAGTTATTTCATACCATGCTTGTCTTTCTTGGCTTGGGCAAGCCAACTCAGCATGGTCTTTCCTAGTTCCTCCCATTCCTGCAAATTTCATGACGTCTGTGTTTTGGGTGAAATGTTCTGTAGATATGTTAGGTCTGTTTGACTCACGATGTCTTTTAGTCTCATTGTTTCTCTAGTTTCTGTCCGGATGACCTGTGCATTGGTGTTTGTGAGGGCATTGAAGTCTCCTACTACTAATGTGTGATTTGAACTTTAGTAATGTTTCTTTTACAAATGTGGATGTCCTTTCATTCGGGCCATAAATGTTCAGAATTGCGAAGTGATCTTGGTGGATTTTTTTCCTTTGATAAGTATGAAGTGTCTTTCCCCATCTACTTTGATTACTTTTGGTTGAAAGTCTGTTTTGTTAGATATTAGATTGGCTACCTCAGCTTGTTTCTTGGGTCCATTTGCTTGGAGAAAAATTCCAGCCCTTTATTCTGAGTTAATGTCTGTCATTGCTGCTGAGGTGTGTTTCTTGTATGCAGCAGAATGGTGGGTCCTGTTTCCATATACATTCTGTTAGCCTGTGTCTTTTTATTGATGTTGAGAGATATTAATGACCAATGATTGCTAATTTCTGTTATTTTGATGTTGTTAGCCTCTCTCTCTCTCTCTCTCTCTCTCTCTCTCTCTCTCTCTCTCTCTCTCTCTCTCTCTGTCTCCCTGTCTCTCTCTGTTTCCGTCTCTCTCTGTCTCTGTCTGTCTGTCTGTCTGTCTCTCTCTCTGTCTCCCTGTCTCTCTGTCTGTTCTGTGTGTGTGTGTGTGTGTGTGTGTGTGTGTGTGTGTGTGTGTGTGTTTGGTTTTGCAGATGTGGGATTATTTATTTCCTGGGTTGTCTTGGGTGTAGTTAGCCTCCTTGGGTTGGAGATTTCTTTTTAGTATCCTCTGTAGGGCTAGACTTGTGGAAAGATACTGTTTAAATGTGGTTTTGTCATGGAATATCTTGTTTTCTCCACCTATGTGATTGAAAGTTTTGCTGGGTATAGTAGTCTGTGTTGTCATCTGTGGCCTCTTAGGGTCTGCATGGCATCTGGCCAGGCTCTTCTGGGTTTTAAAGTCTAGGTTGTAAAGTCTGGTGTAATTCTAATAGGCTTGGCTTTATGTTACTTGGTCTTTTACATTTGCAACTTTTAATATTCTTTCATTGTTCTGTGCATTTAGTGTTTTAATTCTTATGTGGTGGATGGACTTTCTTTTTTGGTGCAATCTATTTGGTATTTTGTAAGAGTCTTGTATGTTTATAGGTATCTCTTTCTTTAAGTTAGAGAAATTTTCTTCTATGACTTTGTTAAAAATATTTTCTGGGCTTTTGAGCTGGGAGTTGTCTCCTTCTTATATTTCTATTATTCTTAGGTTTGGTCTTTTCTTGGTGTCCCAGATTTTTTGGATGTTTTGTGTCAAGGACTTTTTTGATCTAACGTTCTCTTTAACTGACGTATCTGTTTCTTCAGTTGTATCCTCTACGCTTGAGATTCTCTTTCATCTTTCGTACTCTGTTGGTGATTCTTGTGTCTGTAGTTTCTGTTCTCTTACATAAGTTTTCCATCTCTGTGATTCCCTTATTTTGTGCTTTATTTATTGCTTCTATTTCCATTTTCAGGTCTTGTGCAGTTTTATTCATTTTCTTCACCTGTTTGGTTGCATTTTCCAGTATTTCTTTAAGGGATTTGTTTCCTCTTTAAAGGCCTCTACTATTTTCATAAGGGTAAATTTAAGTTCATTTTCTTGTGTTTCAGTTGTGGTATGATGTCCATTCCTTGTTGCCGTGGGACAGCTGGGTTCTGGCTGTGCCATATTGCTGTGGCTCTTGTTTGATTGTGTTCATATGCTGGCCTTTAGCCATCTGGTTCTCTCTTGTGTTGGCCAGTCTCCAGTAATGCATTCATAGTTGTAGGCCAGAATATGGAGTTCAGGGGATCACGTGGGGTTTACTGCTATTGGGAGTGTTTTAGGGGGACCAACAGACAGGGAATTGATGGGGAGGGGAGGGGTCTCACCTGGTGGCCCATGATGGCAGCAGGCCTCCAGGGACCCATGCAGAGCTGTGGTCTGGAAAACGCAGTGCACAGGGGACAGGGTGGAGCTCAGCTCTGTTGGGTTCATAAGCGTGTGTGGGTGTGGGGGATATGGTGGGGTGGAGCGAGGACACATGGATGACACAATACCACCCTTCTTCTCTTAAGTTTCTTCTACCTGGTACTTTGTCCTAGTTGTGAGAAGAGTAACTAACACAGCATGAAAAGTAATTTTTAGTTTTTTTGAGATTATAATACAATAATATTATTTTCTCCATCTCTTTCCCTCTCCAAAACCTCCTATGTTAATACTCTGCTTTATTTCAAATTCATGGCTTCTTTTGCTTTAATTATTGCGTATATATATATATGTATATATTCCTTAATATATAAATATAATATGCCCATATGCTCAGTCGTTATAGTGTTACTTTATGTATGCTTTCAGGATTGGCCATTTAGTATTGAATAACCAGTTGGTGTGCTCTTCCCCAAGGCAGACTGTTTCTCACACCCTCAGCATTCCTTAGTCACCTGCAGTCCCTTGTGTAGGGTCAAGGCCTCATGACCTTTCCTCCATTGGCTTCATTTTGTTCAGCTCATGTTTAGGCAGTCATGTCAGAGAGACTTTATGGATGTAGCTTCTGAAATTTACAGGAGGATTGTGCTTTTCACAATGAACTCCCAGATCTTTAGGCTCTTACAGTTTTTATGCTCTCTTCCAAATGAGCCTTAGGTGTAGTTGTGTTGTAGATGTATTCATTGGGACTGGGATTCCTGGCCCAACATTTTATCACCAGCACCACCACCATCTGATGATGATGATGATGATGATGATGATGATGATGATGATGATTTGTTTGTATCAGACAAAGTGATTGCAGTTTAAGTACAATTTATTTTATCTAAAATTCATGGCAATCCTAAACATGCAGGAAACAACCAAGACAAAACATACGTTAGGGCAGAAACTGACACAAATAGGTATGGCCAGAATCTCTGTGGATTCTTCAACCATTACATCAACCATCAGTCAAAATCAGCTTTTTCAAAATTTTGGAAATTAATTCAAGGCTTAATAAAAAAAAAAAAGTTTTCAAGCAAGAAAAGTAGACAAGCGTCACTGAGGCCAGACTGGCAAACCTTGAGGTTCTGTAACTTACTTCTGCTCTGGTCTTTGGTTTAGACGTGTTGAGAAACGCCAGCCCACACTTCTGACACCAAGGGGAACCAGCAATCAAAAGCCCACCATCCTTTGACCCACCTGATGCTACTCGCTAACACCCTGCTTCAGAGTTGTACATCTATTTCCTTTTCCTTTTGGTAGCATGTCACCCCTGAGCTACACCACCAGATTGCTGCCCCCTGGTTTCTGGCAGGTAGGTTCTTGCTGTGTACTGTAGAATGGCCATGACCTGTCCTTCTTCCTGACTCTACCTCTTGAGTACTAAGTTTACAGTTATTCACCACCATATCTTAGGGGAAAGTTTGTTTTTATTTGGCTGATTTAGAACTCATGAATACCTAGTCTCTTTTGTGGGGAAGAATCGTCAGACACATTTGTAGGTGAGCATTTTAATAACGAGAGTGTCTGAGGCAATGGAGGAAATTAACACTGAACAGCATAAAAGAAAAGAGCTCTGGGTAAGACATCTGGAAAGTTGCGACATGTCCTCACAGACCTCAAAATCCAGACACATAGATGGCACTGTGTTTACTCAAGAAAGACCTGAGGAGGCCATGCACTCTCCCCTGTGGGACCCTGTATTCTGCATAGGAAGGAAATGAGGCCATGATGTCATTTTGCTAGACTGAGTGTTGAAGGCATATTTCAACATCCGCACAGAGCCCATAAACAAAGATTATTGATTCAAAATGTTTAAGGAACGCTCTATCCAATTATATAGCTGACCACTAAGCTAACTGAACCAAGACCTATGTGGACACCCAATAAATAATGCAGAGTTTACAAAGTTACTTTATAAAATAAGGAGGTGGGGCAGGAGGGAGATCACTAAACACCTATGCCAATCCAGGAAAGAAGAAGGAGTTTGATTTCAAGAGCTGTCAAATGATATTTAATATATTTTAATTCTTTTATTTATTTTTATTTTGTGCATGTGCCTGTGCTTACTTGCCTGTGTGTGCACCGCATGTGTGCAATGCTCATAGAGGCCAGAAGATGGAGTTAAATCCCCTGGGACTGGAGTTGCAGGTGGTTGTGAGCTGCCATGTGGGTGCTGGGAAACAAACTCAAGCCTGTGCTCTCTGCACCAGAGCCACCTCTCCAGTCTGTAGCAGATGGGTTTCCATTGTGAACTACATGTCTAGGAGGTGGTGTGTTAGCAAAGAAAGAATTATTGTGAGAAATTCTATTTATGAGAGAGAGATGGTCAGAGAGAGAGAGAGAGACAGAAGCAGTGAGGGGGTGGCAGACACAGAGAGAGACTCCATAAATGCAGAAATAAAGGTAACTTGGAAGATAAATGCAAAACTTCAGATAACTAAAGTTGAAAGTTTATTATTACAAGCCAATACTATAAAAACATTAAATGGAAGCCCTCAGACTGAATTGGCAGTAACTTACTGGATAGTAAGTTAAATATACATGTGGTATTAAAAAAATATGTGTCAAAGTAACTACATGGGTAAGTATAAAATGTTGTGTAAATATTTTTATTGCAATTTAATTTTTCCTGATTTGATTGAAAAGAGAGATATAGAAAATGATAACTAGTATTTTATGTTACTGCCTTTGTCATGCATTATGATATAAGTTTTGACATTAGCAGTATCAAGGAGGGGGTATGGAGAATTATTGGAAAGAATTTTTGCATACTAGTTGAATTAAATCGACAATTTAATAGAATAGATGGCAATTCCTGCAAAGCCAGTAAGAAAATAATTAGAATATATGGTAAAAGAAAAAGCAACAATACTGAACTGGTGTATAATAATATTGATGTGTCTAAGACATATAATGGAGGAATTATGGAACAAAAATAATATATATAGAAGCAAAATGACAGACATAAATCCTATTTACTAGTAGTTGCATCAAGTGTAAATGGATTAAGCTCTCAATTAAAAGACAAAGATTGACAGAATGAATTTAAGGGGGAAATTAACTAAACTATCTACTGTCTGCAAATAATTTGAAAGAAAATAGATGGAAAAGAAGAGTAATACAGTAATAACCAAAGAGAGCTGGAGTTCTTACATTAACTTGAGGAAGCAGTAGGCTATATGAAGTGGATTTACTTCAGATACTACTTTGGTCTAAAAAATAGAGAATCTACAAAATATCTTAGATATGTGAGCTCAGCAAAGTTTGTAACATACAGAAACTATATTCAAAACTCAATTGTATCTTTGGAAATGTGGAGACAAGTACATTATAGATAAAATTATTCCAAAATTTATCTGAGAAGGAAAAGAAAAAAAAACCTAAAAGTATCTAAAATAACTCTGAAAGAGAAAAATAGAGTTGAAGAAAGCACCATCCCTGACTTCAGGACTTACTGTGTAACTATAACAATCACAGTTGTAGGTTGTTGGTGCAGAGATACAAGGATACAATTGTAAGACAGGAGGATCCAGAGACAGTCACTCAAAGTTCACTCAATTGTTTTTAGATTCTCTCTCTCTCTCTCTCTCTCTCTCTCTCTCTCTCTCTCTGTGTGTGTGTGTGTGTGTGTGTGTGTGTGTGTGAATGTGTGTGTGTGTGTGTGTACATGCACGCGCTTGCGAGTTCAGGTGCCTTGGAGAAAGCCAGAAGAAGTTATCAGGTCCTTTAAAAGCTGATGGTACAGTTGATTATGTTGAGTCACCTGACATGGGTGGTCAGAACTGAACTCCAGTCCTGGGCAACTTCTCTTAGCAAATGAGTCATTTCTCCAGCCCACAGCCAATTGACTTTTGTAAAAGATACAAAAGAAATTGGATGGGTAAATGGTCCTATAAACAAGAGATTCATATTCATATCAATCCATCCATCATCTGCCCATGCATAGATCCACCCATCCATGACCATCAATCCTTCAGCATCCTCCATCCTGCACTCATGTATCATCCACCCATCTACCTATATATTCATCCCCAGTCCATCATTATGCATCTGTCACCCACCCACCCACTCACCCATGCATCCATTCATCACTCATCCATCTATTCACCATCCTCCCATCACTCATCCATCCATCCATCATCCTCCCATCCATCATCCATCATTCATCCATCCGCCCACCCAATCATCATCCATCCATCCATCATCCACCCATCCATCATCCATCCATCCATCCATCATCCATCCATCCATCCATCACTAATCCATCCATCCATCATCCATCCATTACTCCTCCATCCATCCATCCATCCATCCATCCATTCACCATCCATCCATCCATCCATCTATCCATCACTCATCCACCCATCCATCCATCATCCATCCATTACTCATCTATCCATCCATCCATCCATCCACCATCCATCAACCATCCATCCATCCATCCATCAACCATCCATCCATCCATCCATCATCCTCCATCCAACCATTCAATTCATTATCCACTATCAAAGCATTACAACTTATAAAATGTTAATTCAAATTTACTCATATATTTAAATATAAAATAATTACATTTGAAAAATTAAATATGAGAAAATCTTCAAAACTGTAGGATCTATCAGGAAAATGGTAAGTTAGATTTCACAAAAGTTTAACGTTGTTGCCCCATGCAAGATCTTTTTATGAAAATAAGGGGAAAGCTACAGAGCGGAGAAATTATTTTCAAACAACATGTGGGGCTAATGAGTCCTAGTCACATATACACAGAACTTAAGTCTCTACAGAAAAGGAAGAAACCCATAAAAAAATCATAAAAGACACAGATTCTTCACTGATAATGAAACACAGGTGATAAACAAGCCAGAGAAAACATGCTTAAGCTAAGAAAACAAGTTTAAGCTAAGAAGAATGTTACTGCTCCACTATTGTATTTGGGTGAAATTACTAATACTGGCAAGGAGGGGGGGCTGGAATTTTTGCACACTAGTGGAAATATATGTGACTGTAAAGTACAGTTTGTCTGTCTGTCTATCTGTCTGTCTGGTCTGCCAAGCAGGATGTCAGTTACCCAGGGAGGTCTTGGGAACTTCAACTTTATTTGACTCATATTCAAAATGAAATTTTTATTCAAAATGGCTTCAGTCTGGTTCCTTCTTATATAAAGATGAACAGATACTCTCCCTACACCCCAATAGCCTCAATCACAGATATTGTCCCTTTATTTTATGTGTGTGTGTGCACGTACAAGTGTTTGTGTGTGTGTGTGTGTGTGTGTGTGTGTGTGTGTGTGTGTGAAAGAGAGAGAGAGAGACAAAGACAGAGAGACAGAGAGAGACAGAGAGAGATTGTTGGATCCCCTGGACTTAGAGTTTATTGTGAAGCTACCAGATGTGGATGCTGGAAACTCACTTGTGTCTACACTAAAACCTATGCACTGATGACCAGAGCGGTTCCACTTAAGACTGCTTTCCGCTGAAAACTTAAGTGTCCTTCAGTGGGTGACTGCTTCTCCACACTGCGGTATGTCCATTCAGTGGAGCCCTGCTCACCGATGGAAATGAAAGAATTGTGTCTTCCACGGAATACTGTGATGAGTACCCTGGATGGAGGGCAACTGAATGGTTTCCCTAGTGCCATCATCTGGTTGTGTCCCCCGAATTCATTTGCTGGAAACTTCAATCCTAAAGCAGCAGTGTTTAGGCCCTGACCTAGAAGGAAGTGATTGAATCACAGAGGCGGTCCGTCAAGAGCAGATAGGTTCAACATGGTTGTAAAGCAAGCCTCTCACTCTCGTCCACCTCTCTCGGTTGTCTTCACTTTCCCCGTTGTCTTCCCCCTTACAACACAAAAGTCTTTATTGAACCCAGCAACCTGTGCCAGCCCCCCTGTGTCTGCACTTTCCTGTCTCCAGTCACACACCCCTTTTCTGTGCTTTTACTCTGTGTGTCACTCAACTCTCATCAGGGAAGTTTCTTTTCCCAGTAGATGGTGATTAACATGAAGACCCCATGTGTGCAGAGAATGAGAGACTTTGAATCACTCACCTCTGAATGGGATGTCTTTATCAGGATCCTCCCCTCAAGGCTCAGAGACCTAATGAAGGAAGGAAGGCAGGATACTAGGAGCCGGAGGTGGTGGAACACTCCAAGGAAATGGTGTCTTCATACATAACAAAAAAGATGTACTTATCAGCTCACAGAGACCGTGACAGCATGCACAAGATGCACAAGACTTGTTCAGGTTCAAATTAGACAAAATCCCAGCACAGGAGAGAGAGAGCGAGAGAGCGAGAGAGAGAGAGAGAGAGAGAGAGAGAGAGAGAGAGCAAGAGAGAGAGAGAGAGAGAGAGAGAGAGAGAGAGAGAGAGAGAGAGAGAGAGAGAGAGTTTATGAGGGTGTATGGCATTTCAGATGGGGAAACACTGAATAGAAGGTTGACCACCACAATCCACTCCCATTCTCCTACTCATGTTGCAGAACGGGACTCGGAAGCCCCTCTGGATGACTCACTTAGGCCAAGAGATGACCGTGGAAATGGTGCTGTGACAGTTTCGGGTCTAGTCTCTTTAGACCGCTGCTCCTAAGTGGCCAGATTGGGCGTCCCCCGACAGAGGCTGAGAGGCCACGAGGAACTGGAGAGGCAGAGACCAGCGCCAGAGAAGCAGGAATGGCAGTTTGTCGTTCTTTCTATGCCAGCTCTCCAGAGCCATCCCTCTGACTTGTAAACAGAAGAAGAAAAAAAAAACCTTAAAACTAGGTTGTCAGTTTCTGCACCAAATACTTCCACGTGCACTGCCCGTTCCTTCTGGCATTCCATGTGTTCATATGACAGTGCACTCCCATCATCTTTCCCTCTTTCCCTTCCACACCCTTGGTCATCCTTTTGATTTCATATCTCATTTTCTCCCTAGCTTTCGTGTCTTTTAGAAAACAACCAGCGTCTGGTTTTTCACCTAATGTCTTAGTTCATCTGTTTTTCTAAAAGCAACATGATGTCATATTTTTTTCTTAATGGTTGAGTAAAACCCCATTGTGAATGAATGAATGAAAGAATAAGAAGTGAATGAATGAATGCATGTGATGCCAATAAGCATATATTCTGCATTTTCTGTTAGCAAGCCCCCCCAGAGAGAGAGAGTGTGTGTGTACAGCTTGGTTCTTGTGAAAGAACAGAACTGTGTGTGTGTCTCTCTTACAGATTCCTTTGGGTGTATAATATGGTGGCATCAAATGGAAGGCCATTTTTTAATTGGGAGAAGGAACATTCCTACTGATTCCCTTAATGGCTGGTCTACTTCAGCCACCAGCAGTGAATAAAGAATCACCTAAAGGACTGCTTTTCTCTGTGCCCTTCCCAGCATTTGGCATGGCTGTGGTCATTCTCAGACTGTCTATAATTATCTCATATTTCTCACTTACATCCTTGACGGAGCATAAACTTTTCATGTCCTTACTGGCAATTTGTATGTTTTCATTTGCAAACTCTCTGCTGAAATCCTCTGAGCTAGCCTCTCTTTTGTTGATAAAGTCTTTGAGTCCTTCATATGCCCTACATATCAATCCTTCGCCGGATGGACATTTGGCAAATTTCTCCTGTTCTATAGGCTCTCTCCCTTTTTTTTTTTTTTTTTTGTTGTTGTTTGTTTGTTTGTTTTTAATTGTTTCTTTTATTGTGTAGAAGCTTAAAAAGAAGACTTTTGAAATAGGGTCTCATTAGCCCAGACTAGTCTCAAACTCGTTACATAGCCAATGATGGCCTCAAACCCTCCCTGTCCTTCTACCCTCCACCCCCAAATGCTGACATCACAGATAGAAGCCACCATGCCCAACGCAGAAGCATCTTGGTTTGATATAGTCCTCTCTGATTAATCCTTCCACTCATCCCCTAGACATCAGAGTCCTGTCCAGAAAGCCCTGACCTAGGAATCCATTTTAAAGAGTTTCTCTTGCATTCTCCCTCTTGGTACTTTGAAACGTTAGTGTCTTACATGAAGCTCTGTGGTGGATTTTCAGCTGATTTCCGTACATGGTGTGCTAGTGAGCTTGGCAGCATGATCCATTGGAAACAGCCATGGGCACAGACAGCCTTCTCCCAACCTGTGGCTCCATGCATCCTTCCGATGACCAGGGTAGGGACCCAGGACTACAGCCATGGCTATTTCCATGCATGGCTGCGATTCTCTTCCAGGCTTTGCATGAAAGTCAAAGGGCATTCCTACCAACACTTCCTCTATCCAGGGCTGACTTAAGCCATTTCTCTTCTTTCCCCTTCTCTTGAACTTCTTGAGTCCTCTGCACTGTGCTGAGAGGGCTATTACTGTTCTGCTATCGGTCTGCTTAGCTTTATGTGAGAAGAGTGGGAGTCACTCAAGGAACCCGTGTCCTGGCCTCATAGGTTGGTACTAAATGGTGCTGGTGATGTACTCTTGTATGCATGCCTTCCCAGAGCCAACGGATGTGTCTGCCACTCAACCACCAAGGCAAAGCCAAAGTTGTGGAATAAAACATAAAGAGCGTTTTCCAGTTCCTTCCGGGGGAAACAGGAGGCTACAGAGCTTAAATCGGAGAGATGCCCATGAGCTTGACAGGACTTGATATCCTTTCCTTTCCTCGGTGGGGCATGGTGGAGAAAGCCTGAATCTCTGAGTGAGCATGCATCTCTGCCTCTCTTTCTTTCCCTGCCCTTTCCACACACTCTCCAGGCAGCCAGGCAGGGTCTTGGTATTCTTGTGTTTTCTTGGACTGATTAGCATACTCTGGTTTTGGTCTCAGGTTCTCACATTTGAGGTCATTCTCTGCCTTTCCAGGGCCAGGAGACAGGTGTGCCCCATCTTTGCCCTCAGAGACTTGAAAGAAGCATGGACTGTGCAGGCAAAGTAAGCACATGAAGTCTGTCATGCTGGGAAGAGAAGTCGGCGACTAAACTCATCTACTTAATACATATGCAATATGGGGTCCAAAGAGAGACACAGTTTTCCAAGGTCAAACAGGCACCAAAGACAGAACAGTTCAGCATCCAGGCCTTGTAATACCACATCAAGATCTACCTAGCTGTGATGTGAGTGATGCTGGTGCTGGTGGTGCTGGTGGTTATGGTGATGATGGTGATGGCGATGGAGGTGGTGGTGGTGGTGGTGATGGGGGTGATGGGGATGGTGGTGGTAGTGGTGATAGTGGTGGTGATTGTGGTGGTTATGGTGATGGTGGTGGTGGTGATGCTGGTGATGGTGGTAGTGATGATGGTTGTGGTGGTGGTGGTGGTGGTTGATGGTGATGGTTGTTGTGGTGGTGGTGGTGGTGATGATGGTTGTGGTAGTGGTTGATGGTGGTGGTGGTGATGGTGGTGGTGGTGGTGATGGTGATGCTGGTGATGGGCGTCATGGTGATGGTGGTGGTGGTGATGGTGGTGGTGATGGTGATGGTGGTGGTTGTGGTATGGTGATGGTGGTGGTGGTGGTGGTGATGATGGTGGTGGTGGTGGTGATGGTGGTGGTTGTGGTATGGTGATGGTGGTGGTGGTGGTGATTGATGGTGGTAGTGGTGGTGGTGGTGGTGGTGGTGATGATGGTGGTGGTGATGGTGATGGTGGTGGTGATAATGATGATAATGATGATGATGTAAAAGCAAAAGGCAAGGACAGTCATGAACTTGGACTGTGGTGTAACAAAGAATTCACATGTCTGCTAATCACTGCCTGGGTGCACTTATTTTATTTGATGCATATGGCTGTTTTGTCTGCATGTATGTATGTGTACCACCTGCATGTCTGGTGCTGTAGAAACCGGAAGACGGTGCCTGCATCCCCTACAACTGGAGTTACAGTGAATTATAAACCATCAAATGAATGCTGGGAATCAAACCAGGGTCCTCTGTAAGAGCAACAAGTCTCTTCAGCAATAGCAGCTCTTGGTTTCTCCAGATCTGCCACACTCCACAGACTCTTCCTAATGAGTGTTATTCATTTTGTGTGGGAGAAGGAAGAACTAAATATGAGGCTACCTCCTTGGTCATGCTCAGGCGTCCCAGGTACCACTGAGTTCTTTGTGAAGGAAAGTGGGATTCTCCTGACACAGAACACAGGGCAGACCACACTGAGAACCCCACTTTACCTATGAACAATTTAAGGAACATCTGTATGTTCTATTTTGGAGCCAATTTCTCAGTCTGAAGAATTGATTTGTGCAATTAGGCAAGTGTTTTTTTTTTTTCCTTAAGGAAGATTTTGCATGAATTTGCAATATAATTTTCCTTTTCTGTAACTGTTAATTGAAAACATTTATCAGGTTTTAAAGCCGAAATAAAGTTAACTTTGAAAAAAAAAAAGGTGTGAACTGCTCATTTTTTATGCAATCTCAATGTTGTCTTTGACGCTTTCATTAATGTCTTATTTACCATCAGGGCTGAAGGCTTCTCAGCTCAAGGGAAGAACAGCCTGCCACAACCCATAGTGGGATACAAATTTCAGGTCCAGTTAATCCAGCCACTGTCTCTGCCCTCTGTCTCCTCATATCAGCACTCCAGGGGCATCTGGGGCAAAGCCATCCTGACAACATTCAGGGGAAAGTTTTAGTCTACAAATACAGGTGTTTGGTAGATGATGATGGTGGTGATGACGGTGATGATGATGATGATGATGATGGTGATGATAGTGATGATGGTGATGGTGATGATGATGGTGATGATGATGGTGATGGTGATGATGATGATGATGGTGGTGATGATGATGATGATAGTGATGATGGTGGTGATGATGATGGTGATGATGGTGATGATGATGATAGTGATAGTGATGATGGTGATGATGGTGATGGTGATGATGATAGTGATGATGGTGGTGGTGGTGGTGATGATGATGGTGATGATGATGATGATGATGATAGTGATGATGGTGATGGTGATGATGATGGTGATGATGATGATCAATAACAATAATATAACAAGCCTTGCTCTTTGGTTGCTTTTGAGATAGTTTCACTACATAGCCCAGGTTAACCTTAAACTCCTTTGTCTCCTGCCTCAGCATTTCTATGTGCTGAGAAAGGAAACAGCTGCTAGCATGTCTGGCTGCTGCTCTGGAGCTATACACATCTAAGGCCTTGAGCTAATACCTAACTTATTAAAATTTTGTTATGCCGGAGACATATAATGCTGCAAACTCTTCAGTGAGAGAAACTGGGTTGTTGGGTTTTTTTTTTGTTTGTTTTTTGTTTTTCTTTTTTCTTTGTTTTTTTTTTTTCTTTTTTTTTTTTTTTTTTTTTTTTTTTTTTTTTTTGGAGATTTAATAGCATTACATGATATTTTTATATAAGTACACAATTAAAATTTGACTTTCTACCTGACAGATACTGAGCATTGCTTAGCTTACTAATAGTTGTCTTTTTTTTTTTTTAACTATCTGTCATTATTCCCTTACATTATGGTTAGATATGAAAGATACATTTCTGGATATTTTACGAGTTTTGTTGATATTTTTTGTTGACTCACATAAATCAACCTATAATAAATTTTACACGGATGTTAGAGAACTGTTTTCTGCGTGAGATAAGATACGATATTCACATTTTCTCATTTTTTTTCTATTGATCTGTCAAAGACAAAAGTCAGACAATATCATTATTGTTGTTTTTTTTTCTCATCTCTCTTCGTATTTCTAAACAGACTGCTATTGGGATAAATTCCTTCCAGATGATCGTGTTAATGTCTGCTGGCTTTATTTCCTTTCTTCCACACTTGTGTTTTTTGTTACTTAGGAGAGGGTGTGGGCATATACATGTTTCTGTAGGCTTGTATGTGAGTGTGTCTGTGTATGTGAGGGTATGTGAGTGTGTATGTGTGTATGTGTGAGTGTGTATGTGTGTATGCATGTGTGTTTGAGTGTGAGTGTGTATGTGTTATTGTGTGCATGTGTGTATGAGAGTGTGGGTGTGTGAGTGTGCGTGTGTGTGCATGTGTGAGAGTGTGTGTGTTTGTGTATGTGTGTGTGTGTGATAGAGCAATCAGTATTTCCTGCCAGATTCCATTTTGGACAGAAAGTCAGTCATGATATATTCCATAGACTGTTTGACTCTCTGCCCTTCTTCCTGGAGTCAAACATGCCAGAGCCTTCCATGCCATGGTCTGTAGGAAAGCCGTGGCTCACCCGTGGTCTGTGGGAAAGCCGTGGCTCACCCATGATCTGTGGGGAAACCATGGCTCACCCGTGGTCTGTGGGAAAGCCGTGGCTCACCCGTGATCTGTGGGAAAACCATGGCTCACCCGTGGTCTGTGGGAAAGCCATGGCTCACCTATGGTCTGTGGGAAAGCCATGGCTCACCTATGGTCTGTGGGAAAGCCGTGGCTCACCTATGGTCTGTGGGAAAGCCGTGGCTCACCTATGGTCTGTGGGAAAGCCGTGGCTCACCTATGGTCTGTGGGAAAGCCGTGGCTCACCTATGGTCTGTGGGAAAGCCATGGCTCATCTATGGTCTGTGGGAAAGCCGTGGCTCACCTATGGTCTGTGGGAAAGCCGTGGCTCACCCCAGTAGCGAAGCCAGAACACGCACACCGAGGCCATTATCATTTCAGCCTGAGACCTCCGGCAATGCTAATGTTGACTCAAGCTAGTGTCTTGCTTCCCTGGCTTCAGGCTCCAGATCAACACACCACGTCTGTCTGCACGCCACCACGTTTCCCCGCCCATGATGACAATGGACCAAACCTCTGAGCTGTGAGCCAGCCCCAGTGAACTGCTTTCTTTTACAAGAGTTGCCATGGTCACGGTATCTCTGCACAGCAAACGAAACCCTAACTAAGACAGCTCTAGCATCTTAGGATACGAGCCTATAATGGCCACTGCATCCAGTAACATTCTTGCTAGAAGAGCCTACATTCCAGGCCAGTCCTCGAGGTCCCTTAGTGTTGCTTCTGTTTTTAGTTCATTGCTTAGTTTGCCTGTTTTTATTTTTGGAGACAGGATATCTGTTTGTAGCCCTGGCTCTCCTGGAGCTCACTGGCCTCAAACTAAGAGATCCGCCTACCTCTGCCTACCCAGCACTGGGAATATTAAAGGCGTGGGTCACCTAACAGCGTTACTTATTTTATTTTTTTAAAGATTTAGTTCCTTATAATTACATGCATGGGGAGGGGTACTACATGGCTATTAGTGCACACGAGGACAGGTGCCCACAGATTCTGTTAGACCCCTTGGACTGGAGTTAGAGGAGGCTGCAAGCTGCTTGGGGTAGGTGCTGGGAGTCCACCTCAGGTCTTCTGCAAATGCAGTCAGTGCACTGTCCTCACTACTGAGCCATCGCTCCAGCCCCTCACTTAGCTTTATGTCAGCCATAGTGGTTCCCTTGCCTTTTTTCCCTTTGTGCATGCACCTGCTATGGCAACATGGCCTTCCCTGTGGTTTCCCCAAGTCCACTCAGAGCGTGCGTGAGAGGCTGCGTCCCCTTTGTCTGATCTAACTGACTCCGCCAAAGCAGGACCCTCTCAACAAGCTATTGATTGTAGGTTTTCAAGACCCCCCAAGACCTCTGCCCCACGTGGAAAACCTGCCTCCTTGACCCTAAATGCCACAATCAGCTAAATCAAATCCTGGAAGATTTCTTTCTCTTCCATCACGCTCTCCTTTTCACATCCCATGCACTTTTAAAACCCCACCCCCACCCCAAAGAGCTGGAGTGGCCTTGGTTTGGTTTTGTAATGCTAACCTCAGTCCTTCCCACTGGAAGATGGCCGCCCTGATGGCAGTTTCTGGTGGAAGTCTTATCCTCCTCTGCCTCGGCAAGACTCCTTACTCCCTGCAGGGAGGTGTTTATTTATACTTTTTGGCTCAAGTGCCACCTTCTGAGGCTGGCATCTGCTTCTGGGCACACACCCAGGCCGTGTGAGGTGATGCCTCCCTTCTCAGCTAGGGCCTGTTCTGCCTCCGTCTCCAGATTCCATCTATTTTAATGCACAATAGCTACACCGCATCAGCCTCTGCCTGCTCCGCCACACATTTTACCTTGTGCCATCTGGCATCTTCCATCATCTGAAAATGGGCCTAGTAAACGAGAGAGCAAACTCACAAAGCCCCCCAGCGTCTGCTCCTTTGCCCACTACAGGAAGCCTTCCAACTCAGAGAGCCGGAGAGCTGGGAGGGCAGTGGGAACCCTGCTGCTTTGCGATCCAGACCTACCTCTCTCCTCTGGAGGCTCACTCTGCTCTCAGCTTGGAAAGCATTTTAGATACAACTCTAGCCCTGCCAAATAGAATTAAACTGAGCCAACCTTGGGCCACACTGTGGTTGAAGTAGGCAAGGGAAGGAGCTGAGGGTGGAAGTTCTTTGGGTTCTGCGAATTCTGAAACATCAGATGTCTTTTTTTTTTTTAATAAGAATTTTAAAAATGTGTTTCACAAATAGTAGACTTTGGGGTATTGACTGATAGAAACACCCTTTTTAAAAAGGCTTATTATTATTTAAAGTTTATTTGTGTGCACATGTGTGTGTGCTCATGTGCATGCATGCGTGTGTGTGTGTGTGTGTGTGTGTGTGTGTGTGTGTGTGTGTGTGTCTGTGATGCTTGAGGTGCCCAGAAGAGGCCTCCGACTCTCTGAAGCTGGCATTAGAGATGGTTCTAAGCTGCACAGTGTGAGTGCTGGGAACTGAACTCTGGTCTTCTTCCAGAGCAGTGGTGCTCTCAACCCCTGAGCCATCGCCACAGCACCGACAGACTTTCTATAGCAACCAGAAAGGCCTGGAAAGCAGCACATGGCCTCTGAGCCTCTTGAGGGTAGATGCTAATTTATACACATCTTGAGGCACGTAGAGGCTTCAGGACAGTTCCTCGCCACCAATCTGAGCTTGAAGCATTGTTATGATTTCAGTCTGCAAGGTCCCCATGGGCTCATGGGTTGAGTACTTGGTCCTGAGTTGGTGGCACTATTCCAGGAAACTGTGGACATTTTCAAGGTAGGGCAAAGGTCAAAGAAGTAGGTCATAAAAGGTCATCCTCGAAGATGTATTACCCTTTGCCCCTTCATTTAAGCCACATCCCCACCTCTCAGTGTGTGTGTGTGTGTGTGTGTGTGTGTGTGTAAGACATCCCCATCTCTCAGTGTGCATGTGTGTGTGTGTGTGTAAGACATCCCCACCTCTCAGTGTGTGTGTGTGTGTGTGTGTGTGAGAGAGAGACATCCCCACCTCTCAGTGTGTATGTGTGTGTGTGTGTGTGTGTGAGACAGACATCCCCATCTCTCAGTGTGTATGTGTGTGTGTGTGAGAGAGACATCCCCACCTCTCAGTGTGCACGTGTGTGTGCGTGACCTCCCCATCTCTCAGTGTGTGTGTGTGTCTTTGTGTGCGTGTGCGTGCAACATCCCCATCTCTCAGTGTGTGTTTGTGTGTGTGTGCGCGTCGTCCGTGTCTGGTATTAGTCTTCTGTTGCTGTGAAAAACATCATAGGCTCAGAAGTTTAAAGAAGAAAGAACTTAGTTAGCTTTTGGTTCGAGGGAGATATGAGTCCATCAGGATGAGGCAACATGGAAGCAAGTGGCGGCCATATTGGCCAGAGTCAGAAGCTGAGGACTCACATCCTTAACCACACACAGGAAACAGAAGAGGGCACAGAACAAGATGATAAGCGCTCAAAGTCTACCTCCAGTGACGCACTTCCCTAAACAAGGTCTTGCCTCCTAAGCCTTGCCAGACGCCAACCAGGGACTAAGTTTTCAAATCTCTGAGCCTATGAGGAACGCTATCATTCAAGTCACTGCTCTGTCTCCCGCCTCCCCCACGCCCCCGTCTCTCTCTCCCGCTTCCCCCTCTGTCTCCTGCCTCCTCCCCCTGTCTCTTGCCTCCCCCTTCTGTGTCTTGCCTCCCCCTCTGTCTCCCGCCTCCCCCATCTGTCTCTGTCCCCCCTCCCCCTCTGTCTCCCACCTCCCCCCACCTCTCTCTCCCGCCTCCCCCTTGCTTTCCATTTGACTTAAGGCGATGAATTTCTTCCCCCCTCTACACTTGGTGCCGTGATGTTCCATACCATACCCGGGAGCTAAACAGCCGTGGAAAGGACTGTCTGATACCGCGAGCTAAAACAAATATTTTCTCCTTCCTCTAAGTTGTTTGTAGCGGGTATTTGGCTCACAGCAACACAACCAACCCAAAAGCAAATTCCTCTGAATTAGAATCTTTTGACTGGTGAGCCGAACTGCCTCGGGTCAACCTGGACCTTGTAGACTGAGGAGTTGCCTTTGGCACAGAGATCAAATCCAGAGCCGTATCCTCGAGGGTCCAATTTAGAGGTCCAGGAACATGTGTTTCTCCTGGGCCCAATGCCCCACGGCTCCTTCATTCGCCTGCCTGCTGGCTCTTATGGTTTAGGCATCGGTAGCTGAGAAGACACTGTTGATGCCCATGAACTTGTCATGTGGAGGAAACTGAGCAGCTTCCAAAGCTTCTGCAGCTTGGACTCCCTGAGCACCAGAGTTGGACGCATTCCTCGATGTCAACGTCAAACGGACGTGGGTTTCCTGACAATAAGAAACAGAGGCCTGCTGGCGGAATTACAGACAGAAGGGGCTACCACGGGGCTTGTGGGACTGTGGAGCGGGGTGTCTGGAGAACAAGGGTGAACAGAGTCCTGGTCCTGCGAGCCCGAGCTTCATGTACAGTAATCCCGGCCAACATCACTCTGTCAGTTCTGAAGTTTAAGAAGAAAGAATGAATACACTTGTCTGTCTTCGGGCCACACAACTTGACTGTTGACACTAGAAAGGAAAGAACACGCCTGCAGATGTGGCCTCCAGGGTCCTCACTATCTCTCTGTGTGTGGTGGGGGTGGGGTGGGGGGGTGACTGCGAATCTGGATTCCCTGTTTCTCTAAGAACTGCACGTGATGAGGATCAGGGTGTTCTTTCAGGGTTATTGTCACAGGCCCAGCATATGGAGCCAGGAGTTTCTAATGCATAGGTCAAATAGGAAGCTCCTACCTAAAACAGGCAGTGCCCTCCCGCTTAGAAAGTAGATTCAGGATGGGCTGGGAAGTGAGGCTTGGGTTTAGACCCTGTCGCTTTGGCCACACGTGGCCCTCCCAGCTCCCTGCTCACTCCCCCACCCCACCCCACCCCACTGCCCGGGGTACCCACTACAGTATAACTGTCCTCCCTTTCCCCCTTACACATATGGACACCAGGCTGCATGTCCAAACTCCGTCCACGCCACTTGCAAACTGCAGACCCTTGGCCATGACTCCAAGCCAGGGTGTGTGGTCTGCACGTGGGAGGTTGGATCCAAGGAGGAGGTCAGTGGGGAATCCGGAAGAGGTGGGTGTGGGGCCATTTGGCAAGGAGCCTATGGGGCAGCCGTGGTGTAGAGAAGAAGGCCTCTGCTAGCCATAGTCCACTGTCCTATGGGGAGCTCAACAGCTGCCCTGGGCAGACAAGACTGGAGCTCTTTTTGCTCACGGGTAGGAACCAAGTTGCACTGGTGGTGGGGGTAGGTGCTAGGCAACAAATGAGTGAGCAGCCATCCGCCGCCTAAACAGGAACAGTTTGTGGTCAGAGTTCTTCCTGTGTTTCTGCAGACTTGTGAGACTGGAATACCTTTTCCTCTGTCCTCGGTTGCCTGTGTTCTTCCAGCTCTGCCCTGTGCCCTGGCATCTGAGCTCTCCTGAACCCCTCCTTGCTCTACGGACCTACACACACACACACACACACACACACACACACACACACACACACACACGGGGTCCCCAGCCATGGAGGGTGGGGTGTCTCTGTGGATGCAGAAGGTTCACCCTCAAAGCTGGGTTTTCTCTTTCCTGCCACCTGTCCCTGCTCTTCAACTCTCTTTCCCTCCGCTCCCCACTTCCTTTGCACTTGCTTTCTTCTCCCTCCGCTATTGTCTCCTTTCCTCTTTTCCCACCTTTTCTCTTTGCTTAGAACAACTTCCTATAAACCGACTCTGCCTGGCGACTTTTGTAAACTGTGCCCAACATTTATCACATTTGTGTTCAATATTTTTCTTACATATAAAGACCTGACAACCTGCTCCTCTGTGATAGATGTAGTTATTTTTCTAAACTATCACTAACCAAGCATATCATCTTCATGCAGTAAGTGTATATTCAATTTTCTACAGTTTTGACTACTAAACAGGCTTACTAGTGAGACAAATGACAGATATATTGCAATATTAGCAAAGGGTCCCTTAAACCTACGTAAAGCTGCAAAGTTGATGTTCATTCCTCTTGCGCCGAGAAGATAAAGCGGGCCTGGCTGGTGGAGTGCGGAGCCTCGTGCGTCCCCCTCTCCTCTTCCACGTGTGGCACCCAGCTGGCAGGTGCCGGCACCAAAGTCTAGGCCAGAGACCTTGTCCACACTCGTTCTTCATTCTGCGAAATGTTTCTAACATCTTTGTACATTTTTTTTCTTGTCCCGACTCCAATCCCAACAATACCTAGCGGCTTCCAGATCAACGTTGCCCCCTCTGAAATTGTCACTGGTGGACTCGTGTCAATGCTGTGAGACATGGGCGCCTGCCCCCAGTCAGGAGCATTTACAGCACGCGACGGCACCCTCAGCCTCGCACACACAGACCTGTCCGAACCTTTAAGAGTCATCAACCCCAGTGTCGAATCCAAGGGCCGGGTGATTTAAAAGCCCAGCGGAAAGCCCGATCACCTCCATGGTCACACAGATGAGAGTTATGAAAATGCAAGATTGGGAAGGGGCAGACTTGGCCACGGGCTCAGCATTGGTTCTGGAGCCTTGCTGGGCTGAGAGAGTCGATAATGGCTCTGCTACAGTTCAGCCACAGAGATGATGTACGAGACTCGTCTCCTGACATTGAATCAGGTCACTGGGCCCATTGGACGTGATACAATGTCAATGGAACTGTTATGTGTTATTGATGTCAGCCACAGAAGAGATAAAAACATTATAAAAATAGCTTTTGTCGTCATTTACATTTTTTTTTCATAAATGGTGAAAGGGCATCAGTCCTCCCCTGCTGGGAATGAAGCAACAAAGTATCTGGTTTCACCCCTGGGGGACTGGAGGAGATCGGAAAGGGGCTGTACACCCCCAGCAATAGATGGGGAGCTGCCAGCTCTTCCTGAAAGGAAGGTAGAAAGTGAGTGGGTAGTAGCCTTGGTAAAGCGCAGGAAGAGTGAGGTCAGCGTCATACATTTCACTTGGCAAACATGCTTAGGTTGCCTATGTGCTAACTATCCTGCCTGTAGGGCTAGAGATCATGAGTAAGACCTGGAATATCGCTTATAGGTTCATGTTTTGAAATGTTTAATCCCCATGTGGGCAGTGATGTTTTGAGAGGCCACTGGGCCTTTAAGAAGTGAGGCCTGGCTGGTGGAAGGAGGTAACTGGGAGCAGGTAATTCAGGCCTATGCTCAGCTTCCTGGTGAGCAGCTACGATGCAATGCGGCTGAGTTCCCAGCAAACTGTGAGCCAAGATAAACACCTCCTTTATGAAGCCGCTGTTAGCTGGGCGGTGGTGGTGCTCGCCTTTAATCCCAGCACTTGGGAGGCAGAGGCAGGCGGATCGCTGTGAGTTCGAGGCCAGCCTGGTCTACAATGTGAGTCCAGGACAGCCAAGGCTACACAGAGAAATCTTGTCTCAAAACAACAACAACAACACAAAACAAAAACAGAAAACTGGAGACGCTCTTGTTCATTTTTCCTATGAGATAAGTAACTATTCCAGAGTTTATAATCTATTATACCCCTGGTTCTCATCCGGGAATAGGGAGTCCGTGTGGGGCGTGAAGACGACGTCTGGGCGCCGCTCAGCACATATCCCTGTTTCTGGGGATGCTCGTGTTCTTAGGGTTGGCTGAAGGGCCTGGGCTCTGTATCACCTGCCTGGATTGGGTCATTCTTTCCACTGACTTTACTCACAGGGACATGGTAATGCCACAAGATGCCCTGGAGGAAGTTCTGGGGGTTTCAGTGTAGTCTAGACTGGAGACCAGCAGCTGTCTGCTAAGTCCCTGGGACTTCACGACCAGCCGGGGGCTGCTAAGACACTGTGCCTCATGGACTAAGCAGCTACTGGATTCTTGGCCTTTCTGTCAGGAGACAGACATTGCTGGGCTAACCAGACCACAGCCTGCATATCACTCTAGTAAGCCCCATATCCACGTATAATGTGCATGTGTGAACGTATATACATATAAACATGTCTTTCTATCTCTGATGTTCCTCTAGAGAATTCTGACTGTCATAGGCCATCATATGACAATCACACACAAAATCCATATCTGTGCCAATGTCTTCATTGAAGTTGAAGGAAATGCAGTCTTAGCGTCCCCGGGAGGGAGCAAGTCAGCCATAGTCAGCTCTGTTTCAAGAGGGACAGACTGAGGAGGCCCAGCGTGCTCTGAGATCCATGGGCCCGGCTGACGGCGCTTCACCGCATTGTCACCATCTGAGGGCTCTACCTGGCATCCGCCACTCGGTGTTGCAGACCTCCTTAGGACCTCCTGATCTTCTGGGGCTGCTTCCTCTCTCACCTCACCCTCCCCACTTCCTGTCCACAGGCAGGGCATTAGGGAGCTTATTCTTTTCCTTTGTCAATTTATCCAATATTAGATACCAGGAGCAACCAGCCGGCACCGTTATTTTTCTTATTATTTTTTTCCACAAAGTGTCAGAAGTTTTATGTGTAGAAGTCCCTGCATTCCTTGCTTCTCACAACAGGTGTGAGCTGGGGTAACCAAGTGTGTTTGTCTAGGGAAGTGTGTTAAACAGTTCACACTATGGGTGTTTAGCGCTCTCCATGGTTCTAGGAAAGGCTTTGACAGCTGTGGGAAGTCTGTACTGTAAAAAAAAACTCACACCTCTGATACTCCAGAACGACTCTTGGTTCTACAGTCTGTATCAGGTCCTGCAAAAGAACAGGATTGATAGAAACAGTCACATATATAATTATATATATTATACATATAATTTGTATACATATATGTGTGTGTCTGTGTATGTGTGCGCGCATGTGTGCGTGCATGTGTGCATGTGTGCGTGCATGTATGCATATGTGTGTGCATGTGTGCATGCACGTGTGCGTGTGTGGCTATGGTCTGGCTAGTCGAACAATAGCTGTCTCTTGCTGGAAAATCCAACAGTCTGTTATTTGGTTGGTCGATTGGTTTGGTTTAATTTTTGAGACAGAGTTTCTCTGTGTATCCCAGGCCATCCAGGAACTTGCTTTGTAGACCAGGCTGGCCTCGAACACAGAGATCTTCCTGCCTCTGCCTCCCGAGTGCTGGGAGTAAAGGCGTGCGCCACCACACCTGGCTGGAATGTCCAAAAATCCAGTAGTTTTTCAGTACATGAGGCTAGACAGGTCAGTCAATCTTCGGCATATGTTGGAAACTGTCTAATGGATGTAAAAATCAAATACGTATATTTTAAAAATCTAAAACGTGAGCTGGAGAAATGACTCAGTGGTTGACATCACTTGTTGCTCTTCCAAAGGATCTGTGTTTTGCTCCGTGTACTCACATCAAAGCAGATCACAAATGCCTGTAATACGGGCTCCGGGTCACCCAACGCCCTTTTCTGGCTTTCATGGGTTCTGTGCGCACATGTGGTGCACACACGTGGGTGCACGCGCATGGGTGCATGCACACACACACACACAGAGTGATAAAAATTATGTTTAAAAAATAAAAAAAAAATGTGAGAAGATATCCAGGAGATGTTGATTAAACTGCACCTCACAGTTCTACTGTTACTATTGAGAAAGCAAACAGCGAGAGCAGAGCAGAACACAAACTCACGCTCCTCCAAGGATCTAATTTGAAAATATATAGCATAATCACGGCAAAAACTTGAGCAATAGTCCCGACCACCATTTCGGAGCTGTGTTCAAAGTGATGATGTGAGTATACAGTTCTGAAAGCCTTCCGTGCACTGTGGGAGACTGCGCATGTGTGGAAATGCCACTGCCGTCTTCTGCCTTGTCATTGCAGGATGGAAAAGTCAATCTGAAAGTATTGGATTGGGAGGCTGTCAGTCATCGTCTCCAAATTTTAAGGGGGAAAATATATTTCCTCGTTTCTTTCACTGCAAGGAATTAGAAGCAATAGCGACCATTTAGCGGGGAAGCACACCTACAGCCCGCATCTTCATTTCTAAATAGGAAGGCAGGGCTCCTTTGAAAGAAGCCGATGGGTGATGGATCAGAGACAGGAAAACTCCTACATGTGCCAGAGCTATGTCACCTGTTAATCCAGCATGATAGCGCTCAGAAATCTTCAATAAAATGATCAGTACGGGTGAGAATTAGCCAGGTGGAAAAAATTCCCATGTCGTAGTCCACCAGCCCAGTCACAAATGAAGCATCTCAAGTCGGAAAAGCCCCAGGAATCACGGGAATCACGTTCTGACAGCCCTGGACACGCCGGGGGGCCCTGGACATGCCGGGGAGCCCTGGCCGTCACTCCTGAGCCAGGTAGGCACGTGAGAGTGCGTCCTTCTTACACGTGGCGATGAATGTGGAAGTAACATGTGTCACCAAAGGATTTTGGCTTCAGTGATGATGTAATCTGGAAAAGAACTAGTACATGAGATTTCCTTCCAGATACGCAGCGAGGTTCTTAACGTAAAACACGGAAGCACTACGTGTGCCCCGCCCCCTGCTACTCCGCCCAGCCAGCCTCAGGAGACTATCCTCCATCCACATCATTGTCCCTGGCCACTTTTCCTCTGTCAGTAGGATTGCTGGTGGGGTCATCGTTTGATAGCGGCGTGTGCGGGTGTTGAGAGCCGGGAAGCGGGGCCGTGTAAGATGGGGAGGGGATCACTGCCAGGGCGCTTGGTGTGTGTTTGACCTCTCCTTTCTGCTCGCTGGCTGCCATCACCGGTGAGGTGCTCTCCTCTGCCTACCGTGCCCTTCCTCCTCCAGGATGGATGCTCTACCACACACCGCGCCCCCCCCCCGGCCCCCCGGGGCCGAAAGGCGATGAAGTCACCAAACACGGGCAGGCAGGAACCCTGAACCACAATAAATCCCTTCTCCTCCTTTGTGCTGCCTTCCGGGGGGTGTGTAGCAAGTTCTGCACTGTGCAATAAGCGTGTGACACAGCTGAGGTGTGGTGGTTCTCATGGCCGCGTGGTCTCTCTGCGGACTCGTCTGTTAGAGTGCGTGGTCCACAGCTGGCAGATTAGGAAGTGTGGCCTTGGTGAGAGAGCTATGCCACCAGGGGTGGGCTGGTATGACACCAGGTGTCAGAACCCTGGCCCACCCTCAGTTATTACCCCGCCCCCATCCCCCCCAAGCCTCATGCTTATCAGATGTAAACTCTGGGTCACTGCTCCAGTGTCATGCTTGCCTGTTTTCTACCGCGATGGTCATGGCCTCCAACCCTCTGAAACCGTAGCACCTAATTAAATGCTTTCTTTTACAAGTCGCTTTGGTCTTACTGCATCAATAGAAACAGTTACTAACACTGACTATAGACAATAACAATTTACTGGGAAGTGTAAAAAGCTAGAATGGTATCTAATGCCTTCACCACCGAGAAATGGTAGATAATTAGGGGCACAGACACGTTTAATCTGACTTAAACAGTGCACAATGTGTCTTAGACGTATATAATAATCCTAGACATCACATGGAACTCCATTTTTATAGAGAATTTCATATTTGGTGAGGCAGTTGAAAATGTAAGTTGACTGCTGGAGAGATGGCTTGGCAGGTAAAAGCACTTGCTGCTCTAACATGAGGCCCAGTGTCCTGTTTCCAGCACCCCTGTGACAATTCACAGCCTCTTCTAACTCCAGTCCCGGGGGTATCTGACGCCCCCTTGTGGCCTCCATGGAAACTGCGCTTATTCTCATAGACACAAACATATACATACATAGACTAAATCATAAGTAAAAGCCATCATATGCATGCGTGTGGACAGACGGAGTCTAGATTTTAAAAATACAAGAGGCATTATTGCCAGGTAGCTTTTTATAAAAAACATACATACTGGGGACAGATATGGAGATCTGAATATTAACTCTAATGCAGGTATTTTTGAAGGTCCGTTTTCTTGTGTGATCACAGCACCGTGGCTGGGCAGAAGGATGCTCTCAGGGTGAAGGAACAAGCGTTTCTTAGGTGGAGGCATCACAGACACACTAGACATCATAAAGATGTAAATGGAGTTCAGTGGAGACATTTTCAGGCAAACAAAAACACAGAGACCATCTCACAAACTGCTCTGCGTTACAGGAAACGATACCGGGTCCTGTTCAGGCAGAGAGAAAGGAATTCCAGATGGAAGGTCAGAGACCCAGGAAGGACTAGAGAATTCTGGGAAGAACTAAATGAGGAGCTCCCTATGTCAAAAATAACTGCAGTGTCTCGCAGGGTTTTAAATTTATGAAGAATCGTCAACGTTGATAGCATGCGAGTTGAAACTGGGCAAAGGAGCTTGGGGATTTGTCGAATTAGCGGGGGAAAAAAACACTTGTAAAGTTGCCAAGTTGGCATTAGATTTTGATCAATTAAGAATGAAAATTATTATCTCCATGGTGAGGGTTTTTTTTTTTTTCAGCTTCTTTGCTTGCCCTACTTTGAAAGTGTCCCCAAGTCTGTGTGTCTGCTTAGTTTGAAAGCCACCGCCCTGCCTCCTCACCCAGCAAAGCATCAGTGTGAAGAGGAGGGGCAGGTAAGAGGCAGGGCAGTAAGAGGCAGGGCAGGTAAGAGGCGGGGCAGTAAAGGAGGGGCAGTAAGAGGAGGGGCAGTAAGAGGCGGGGCAGGTAAGAGGCGGGGCAGGTAAGAGGCGGGGCAGGTAAGAGGCGGGGCAGGTAAAAGGCAGGGCAGTAAGAGGCAGGGCAGGTAAGAGGCGGGGCAGGTAAGAGGCGGGGCAGGTAAGAGGCAGGGCAGGTAAGAGGCAGGGCAGGTAAGAGGCGGGGCAGTAAGAGGAGGGGCAGTAAGAGGAGGGGCAGGTAAGAGGCGGTTTGTAGCATGAGGACCATCGCCGTGACTTGATTAAAGTCAATGCTAAGGGATTAGGAAGAGTAGCGATGGAGTCGGTCACAGCTAGCAGGAAGGGGCCGGACCTCTGGACCTCCTCTGTCACACGCATTGTCTCATCCTTCCACCTTCTCCCATGGGAAGGCATAGCAAGATGGCCCCTGCTACACGGACGACTCTCCCTCTTGGATTTCGTAACTTCACAACTCTAAGAAGTCAATCTCCCCTTTATAAAGTAGCCTGCTTTGGGGATTCTCTGACAGCAACGCAACGCGGACCAAGACAGTGCAATAGTGCTCTGACATATGTTTATAGGAACAGCATGCATTCTATAGGGACAGCATGCAGTCTACAGGAACAGTATGCAAGTATGCAGTCTAGAGGAAGAGCATGCAGTCTATAGGGACATCATGCAGTCTATAGGAAGAGCATGCAGTCTATAGGAAGAGCATGCAGTCTATAGGGCCAATGCGCAGTCTATAGGAAAAGCATACAGTCTACAGGAACAGTATGCAAGTATGCAGTCTACAGGAAGAGCATGCAGTCTATAGGGACAGCATACAGTCTATAGGAAGAGCACACAGTCTATAGGAAGAGCATGCAGTCTATAGGAAGATCATGCAGTCTATAGGAAGAGCATGCAGTCTATAGGAAGAGCATGCAGTCTATAGGAAGAGCATGCAGTCTATAGGAAGAGCATGCAGTCTGTAGGGACAGCATACAGTCTATAGGAAGAGCATGCAGTCTATAGGGACAGCATGCAGTCTATAGGAAGAGCATGCAGGCTATAGGGACAGTATACAGTCTATAGGAAGAGCATGCAGTCTATAAGGGCAGCATGCAGTCTATAGGAAGAGCATGCAGGCTATAGGGACAGTATACAGTCTATAGGAAGAGCATGCAGTCTATAAGGGCAGCATGCAGTCTATAGGAAGAGCATGCAGTCTACAGGAAGAGCATGCAGTCTATAGGGACAGCATGCAGTCTATAGGAAGAGCATGCAGTCTATAGGAAGAGCATGAAGTCTGTAGGAAGAGCATTCAGGCTATAGGAGCAACATGCAGTCTATAGGAACAGCATGCAGTCTATAGGACCAGTACACAGTCTATAGGAACAGCATGCAGTCTATAAGAGCAGCTTGCCTTTTGGATCCTTTAGGTTAGGATGGCTAGAAGGAGCAGTGAAGCCTCATCTCCTGGATACACAGCCTGTCTTAGTCATTGTCCTAGTGCTATGAAGAGACACCATGGCCATGGTGACTCTTATACAGGAAACGTTGAATTGCGGCCTGGCTTACAGTTCAGAGACTTAGTCCATGATCATCATGCAGGCAGACGTGGTACTGGAGGAGGAGCTAGAAGGTCTACTTCTGCAAACAGGAAGCAGCAGGAAGTGGCTTGAGCATCTGAGACCTCAAAGCCCACCCCCCAGTGACCAAGTCCTCCAACAAGGCTACACATCCCAACAGTGCCACTTCCTATGGGCCTATGGGCCACTTCCTATGAGCCTATGAGCCACCTCCTATGGGCCTATGGGCCACCTTGTATGGGCCTATGGGCCACCTCCTATGGGCCTATGGGTCACCTCCTATGGGCCTATGGGCCACCTCCTATGGGCCTATGGGCCACCTCTTATGGGCCTATGGGCCACCTCTTATGGGCCTATGGGCCACCTCCTATGGGCCTATGGGCCACCTTCTATGGGCCACCTCTTATGGGCCTATGGGCCACTTCCTATGGGCCTGTGGGCCACCTCCTATGGGCCTATGGGCCACTTCCTATGGGCCTATGGGCCACCTCCTATGGGCCTATGGGCCACTTCCTATGGGCCTATGGGCCACCTCCTATGGGCCAATGGGCCCCCTCCTATGCGCCTATGGGCCATTTGCTTCTTGCTACTGTGATGAATGAGCAGAGTCAGCAACTTACCACTTTGCATTCCTAGTTATGTGGACTGCATGTCTGACATGAGTCTCACCAGGCTAGAACACAGGGTATCTAGAGGTCTGCAGTTCTCCTGGAAGCTCAGGTGGGTGATATCGCCTTCCTGTTCCAGCTTGGACTGACCACGAGCATTCCTCACCTTGGGACCCCTTCCTCCCTCCCACCATCTTTAAGACTTGGCCGTGATGGTGCTTGAGTCTGTCTCATATCCCACGCCGTCTCTTCTGTGGGTCAGTTTCTTTGACCCCTCTGGGAAAGATCATTACGTGAGCCCCGTTGCCTTTCACTAGGACACCTAAAGGCCCCACCCCAACCTTGCTTTCACCGTGTCAGCTGACCTGTTCCTCGTGCTGATTAACGAGGCTGTGTGGCTGGTGCCTCTGAGCTTAGGTCTTCCTTCCTGGAGGGAAAGAGAGAGGCTTAGGGAAATCACAAGAAAATTGTACAACTCTGGGAGGCGCCTCCTCAAGATGACGTAGGCACTGAACAGTAGCTGACGGAGACCAGACCCTTAGGTGGAGTTGCCTGCGCCTTGTACACGGAGCTGAGGGTTACACGTCCCACCGTCTGTCACCCCTGTTGCCTTGTGCTTCTCAGCTCTGAGTCACCGGTGCTCTGATAAGGAACCTCTCACCCATATTCCTGAAAGTGACCCCATATACTGCACTTGGCTGACATCATTGCTTTGGTTGTGTTAGTTCTGCTGCCCTCCCTAGGCTGAACAGATATTTGCTTATGTCTAGGAAAAGACACAACCAGGTCTTCCTGTCCTTGCATCACTCTGCTTGGGTCCAGCGGACGGACCGAACCCTGATTGTACGCCCACGCCCTACACCTTGATCGACAGCCTTGCCACGCAAACAGTGGGGGAGAGGCCATTTCCTAAAATTATATTAGGATTTGCTGTTTTACAAAGAGGAAAAAAGAAACCAGTGGGTGGTGTGGGCTGCTACAAATAAATAAATAAATAAATAAATAAATAAATAAATAAATAAAGCCAAATACGTCTGAGTCGGGCATGGGGTAGAATTGCTGGCTTCTTATGGAAAACCAGCAGGTGACAAAGCTGCGTTAATTAACCCTTATTCTGTGGGCAAGGATACACCGTGCGAGGCTGTGTGTGGGATTGGGTGAACGTGAGCCTTTAGCTTTTTCTTGAAATAGAAGAAACGCAGTGCGCATGTGTTACCTGTAAGATACATTGAATTTTTTTTTAAATTTTCAACGTATATAATTATGGCAAAGTATAACAAATTACCTATGGTACACAAAAGCTTATAGGATACTATTATCCTTAATTAACGGGCAAGTGCATGTCTTTTATTCGATGAAACTGATTTATTGTCTTAATTTTCAGATAGTCTGCCTCACATTTCCATGAACCCATCCTGTGCCCATAGTAACCAGCTGACACCAGGCATGTATGAGCTCTTCTTTATGACCTGAGCCTAATTAGTTTTTTATTGTCATCTTCCAACTAGCACTTAAACTGTACAAACAGGGGCGGCATGACTCCCGGTACCGAAGGCTGACACGCCAGCCCTGGTCTTGCAAGAAGAGGGGTGTATTTACAGCCAGAAAGCAGCCAGCTGTTGGCTCTTTCTTCTTGATGTTTCTCCTGCAAGGAGGCGGAGTGCAGGGCTCCGAGGGGAGGGGGTGGGTGTTGGATGAGGCCCCAGCCAGCTCTACCTTTCTTGTCATGACTGCACCTCACCTCCTGTCCTTCACCAACCCTATTAGGCTCGCCTAGTTAAGTGAAAGAGAGAGAGAAACGAGCTGAAAGCTGGTGGGTGTTGGAGCTTCCAAGTCCAGAGATCTCCAGCTAATTGCTGGTCCTAACAGGCACAATTAGCTGCTACAAGCCCTTTGAGATGGCCCAGGGCCTTTCTCAGGTAGCAGCCATCACCAGATAAAGGCTGAAACGCGCTCCACTTAGAGAGACACTTGCAGACAGGAGTGTCACAGCCTGCCAATTACACTCTCCCCATACACAGTCTCTTCCCAGGGAAACACAGAGCCCAGAGGAGCGCCTGCATTAAAGGGACACAGCGCAGGTTGCTCTTGGACCCCAGGAAGCTGAGCTGCAGGGATGATAGGGGCCTGGGAGCTGGAGGGGGGTGGGCTCTGGGAATTAACACCTCAGTGTTGAGCTGTTCAGGATGCTCTACTTCAGGGATATGGCCACTTTCTTCATCCCTTTTCCTCTTTCTGCAAACTTACAGGTACAAACTACTACAACATACTTTCTCTCTCTCTCTCTCTCTCTCTCTCTCTCTCTCTCTCTCTCTCTCTCTCTCTCTCTCTGTGTGTGTGTGTGTGTGTGTGTGTGTGTGTGTGTGTGTGTGTGTGTGTCTCATCCCTCTCATACTGGGGAAAAATTCAGACAAAATTGTTAATTTTAATAAAAGTGGCTTATCACTGGAAAAAGAGTGTTTAAGCAGGAAACATGCATGTGCATATGTGTACACACACACACACACACATCCACAGTCACACTTTTATGTCCCACTCAGTTGTAATTGTATAACTACATGTTGGTGTTGCATCTTGCCTACAGGTTTAAGTTTGAAGGCATGGGTAAGACTGAGGTCACACCCTGAAGGCCGTGCTGGCGCCATATACTGCAACTCACCTGTGACGCACAGCACGCACAGATTTATGTAGACGACAGCACCCAGCCATTTCTGTGTCGAAATGCCAATGCAATTGTGAGGGCTAAGCTAAAGCGCACAGATACATAATATCATTTCTGTGTTTTGTCTCATCAAAATAAAGAAAAGGTTGGCCTGTGGGTTTGAGTCTCTGTTATGTTAAAGTTCATGCAGCTGGGGCTAGATGGTTGGTAGAAACCATTGTCGGAACTCAGTTTTCTCCTGGGCACAGGAGGGAGCTGGACACTGACGAACAATGTCACCGCCAGGGCTGGTGTCCTTCCTTGGTTCTTGGGCCACCTTGCTGCTGTATGCTCTGGCCTAGCCTTCATGTTGTCCCTCAGACCTTGAAGACGAGGAATCAGAACCTTGTGCAGCCTACTGCTGCTGGGCAGTATCTGCTGTGTGCATTGCCCGGCTGCAGGAGTCATGCACCAACAGCTGGAGGGTTCTAGGTAAAGCCAGAGTCCAGGCTTTCTGGAAATCTGAATGGTGACGGGGTCCCTGAGCCTGAAGTAGTCCTGCAGCTTGGGAGCAATTAGAAGGCAGCTCATTGGTCTCAGAAGGCCAGGATGGGCTCGGTGCTATTAGCAAAGATGTCCTCCCTCCCAGCTCTCCACAGCCTGGCACGTGTCAAGTCCCCGTTGCGACCACTCCTCTTCAGAGAGCTTTGCAAACTTCCTGCACGTGATGCACTGCTAGCCGTGGATGGCGGCCGTGGGAGGTGTGTAGCCATGTGGAAGGCAAGCTTCAGACAGTCACGGGCCTTTGGCAGTCCTGGGATTGACCCCCCACGTGTGCCTTTTCTCCCCTACCTGACACTGGGAACATCCTTTTACCTCGCTGGCCTCCTCTCCCTTGGTCTTCCAACTGAGTTTGTGCTCTGCTATGTAATTGGTCTCCTCTGGCTTCCTGTACTTGAAGACCCTATGTTGGCCTGCCAAGTTTCTCAGAAGTTCTTTCAAATTCTGACAGTGACAAGTCTCTTATCCTGAGGAGGGAAAAAAGGGGCCAGGTAAGCCTTGGTATGCATAGAAAGATGGTACCTCATCGCAGGATGATACAGTCTTAGCAAAGGTGGGTTCCTGGTCCTCTGGTCCTTTCATCATTTGAGGTCAAAGTTAAGACACTCATATCTGCTCCGGAAGGTAAATCTCATTCCTCCCCCAGGTGGTGCCAACCTTAGAGGAAGATGGTCTTCTGTGGTTGTGGTAAGCTATTGTCACCGGGAGGTTAGACACCAGGGAAAAGCTATCAGGGGTGGGATGATAAAAAAAAAAAAAAAAAAAAAAAAAAAAAAAAAAAGCCCTTTTCACACAACAGCCCAGGATAACAATGGGGAAATTTTGACATTTCTGTAGCATGCACAGAACACACTGCAAGGTGGAATCTTTGAATGAATATATGGATTAAAACCACCTGGGTCTACGAACTGGCTCAGTGGCCGATGAGCTTGTTGCCAAGGCTTATGACTTAGGGGGTTCAATTCCCAGACTTCGCGTGGTGGAAGAAGAGAACTGACTCCCGCAAGTGATATCTGACCTCTACACACGTGCCTTGCTCCACCACACACACAGACACAGACACACACACACTCACATACACTCACACACACACAGACACACACACACTCACACACACATACAGACACACACACTCACACACACAGACACACACACTCACACACACAGACACACACATTCACATACACACTCACACACACAGACACACACACACACATACAGACACACACACACTCACACACACATACAGACACACACACTCACACACACACAGACACACACACTCACACAGACACACACATTCACACACACAGACACACTCACACACTCACACTCACACAGACACACACACACACACAAAATAAATAAGTAAATAAATACATGTAAATCCATGAAACTTCTAAAGGGAAATTAGGAAAGTTTTGTACCTTAGGCAAAATTGTTCACAAGAAATTTCACAAGGGGTAACTTCATGGGGGTGAATTTCATGGGGCTGGAGAGATGGCTCAGCCATGAATTGCACTGGATGCTCTTCCAGAGGACCCAGGTTCAGTTCCCAGCACCCACACGGCAGCTCACAACCACTGTTTGTTATCCTAGCTTCAGGTGATTCAACACCCATGCACAGACATACATGCAGGCAAAAATACCAATGCACATGAAAAAAAAATTCCAAAAGAGTAAAAATCATGATTAATTGACCTTTGTAAAAACTAAAATCCTCTTCTGACTGAAACGCTATTAAGAAAAATCAAAAGACAAGAATTTATTATACTCATTGCAGAATTCACCAGTACAGGGGCAGCCAGCCTTTCTACAGGACAGGCGAAAGAATACTTAAAATCTACTTGAGTCAAGGTCATTTCAGAAACAAATGCATGAGAGGAGAATTGAGATCAGGGGCGTTTCAAGAAGTGCAAACACGCTCCACAGTTAGACACTGCAGCGCCCCCTCTCCTCACGTTGGAAGTGCTGACCCTGAGAGAGGTGAGGGTCCAAAGCTGGCGTAGGTTACAACGAAAGATGCTGTGCCAGCAAAAATAAATGAATGGGTAATGAGTGAAGGAATAGGTGACGTAGCAAAGGGTGACAATATTAAATGTTGGCAAAGACGCGGCGACACTGTAACTCACATAGTGCTCATAGGATGACGCTGTCACACCACTTAGTGACTTAGCGTGGGATGCTTTCCCCTTTATGACGTCATGAGATATGATCACACTGAGTTTTCAGAAGCATTTTTATGGTACCCACCTGTAACCACTGTTGTTCTTGAGGCTGGGGTGTGAAAATAGGGCATTTGAGGTTCAGCTTAGGCTACATAGACAGTTAGAGGCTAGCCCGGGCAACTTAGCAAGACATTGTCTTCAAAACCAAAGGTAAAATGGCCCTGGGGGCTATGGCTTAGTGGCGGAGCGTGTTCATCTGTCATGTAAGCGGTCCTGGGTTCGAATTTCAGCATTGAAAAACAGAAGCAAAAGCTCTTCTGGGATCTGTGTACAAAATATCGAAAGTGAACCAGGGTCATTTTGGGGGACAATCTGAGAAAGGGTTTCACGCAAGGCTCCTCAAGCCCCCAGGAGAAGAGCTCACTCTGGTTCACCATTTCCCCTCCTCCGAGGTTGTGCCATCACTCAACAGCCTTGCCTAGAGGAGGAGCGGCAAAGGGGAAATCTCCCCATTGGTGCTCACCCACTGGGTGAGAGCTGGAGTAGAAGAGGCCATGGGGACCACCATACTCCCTGCTCCGTCTCTGGCCCTCACAGGTTATCCACAGCCTGGTGTGAAATGTATTCCCCATAGGCTTGGGTGGGTATCTCAATGCTCTGGTCCCCGGGTGGTGGGATATTTTTTTGTGCCGTTCTGGGTTTGCACCCAGATGCAGGATGTGGGTCGTTGGAGGTATATTCCTAGGGGCACATTAGTCCAGGCTGCTTCCTATGACAGTCTCTACTTCCTGTGGGCCATGAGACAAAGGAACAGCTGTGGACCGCAACCCCACCATGAAGATGCTCTCCCCAAACTCAAGTGGATTGAACCTTCTGTTCTACGAAAAATGTGTCTCTTAAGTAGCTTGCGTCAGGTAGTTTGGATCGTTGTGATGCGAAGCTAACTAATGTGAGGTTCTTCCTCTTTCACCTCTGTGGAGTCCCGCAGTGGACGGGCTTTTGTCTCCTTTAATGGCCTTGTGATATAACAGAGTTTGCTCTTGTGCTCTTCCCGAGCTCTGGAGCCACTTGCAATCAAGCAGTCTGGCATTTAGATCTGAAACTCAGAAGAAAGACTGGAAGGCACATCAGCATCTGCGTGAGCCCTCCTTCTCCATCTGCGGTGGCCTGGGCTGGACAACAAGTCTCAGTCCCCAAGCGATGGTCCCTCCCTGCTACTGTCTGGACTGCAGCCTGCTCACCCTCACAGGACAGGACTTTGTCCCCTTCGGGCCCTTTAAGGGAAGCGACAGAACTCTGCAGGTCTATTTGTCTCCTGGTCCTGGTCTCTGGATTTCTCTCCCAAAACTGCAAGAACTGCAGAGAGCTTTGGGCAGCAGCCACCACTGCAGGGAAGGGCTGGGGAGCCCAGGCGCTCTGAACAAAGGGCATTTCAAGAATTAGCCTATGCATTCAGAATCCATGGGAAGGATACTTCTGACTGACTCCAGGCTCCAGGCAGGAATCCCAGTGGTTCTTTGGGTCTTTCCCGACCCCTCAAATCCCTCCTGCCCTTATGGCCTCTATGTGAAGATCAGAAGATGGTTTTCTCCCAATGTGGGTATGCTCACACAGCGGTTGGCCTAAGGAGGATGTTGAAATGACAGCCTTATGGGGGTTTCCCACTCCTTCTGCTAAGCCCTCCCAGTGCAATTTTGACAACACAGCAGGCAAAAGTCCCTTTGTGGGTTAACGACAGAGGGTCTTTGCCGGTCTTTTACGTCAAGAACAGCCCTCCACCGTGGTCCAGAAAGTCCTGCCGCCTGAACCTCTTCAGGCATGAGAGCCTGAAGCATCAAAAGCCAAACTCAGGCAAAGGAACATTGGTTGAAAAGGCAAAGCTATGGAGAGTCATATCTGGGCATGCTCTATCAGCAGGCAGCCATAGGAGGATGGCACTCTCAGGACAGGCTGAGAGAACAGAGAGGTCGAATCAGCATCGAGACAGTGTGGCCTTTCCTCTTCCTCTTCCTCCCCATGGTCGCGGTAGCATATTTTTCACAATTGTTCTATTTCACCGCGAACTATAGTCACTAACTACTTTTACAAAGTTTTGTTTTGTTTGGTTCAGCTTGGTTTTTCGAGACAGGGTTTCTCTGTGTAACAGCCTTGGCCGCCCTGGAAGTCTCTTTGTAGACCAGGCTGCCCTCGAGCTCACAGAAATCCACCTGCCTCTGCCTCCCAAGTGCTGGGATTAAAAGCACCACGGTCGGCTTTTTTTTTTTTCTTTAATGGTTGTTTCTTAGTCTTTGCATGTGTGACTGTGTACCATGTATGTGCAATACCGGAGAGGCCAGCAGAGGGAGTCAGATTCACTGATGCTGAAGTTAACAGTTGTGAGCTGCGCTGTAGATGCTGGCAATCAGGATTGGATCCCACGCAAGGCTTTTAAGTCATAGCTGTCTCCCCACCATCACCACCACCCCCAGTTGTTAATGTTTAGCTTGGGTACACGTATGCATAGCCCCTTGATCTTCTCAGTGATTTCTGCTCTCCACTGGGGGCCTTGGAACCTGTCTGTCACAGATAGAAACGACTAAATAGCATTTTCCCTCCTTTTGTAAGAAAAGCAAGCAGTGATTAGTCCTAGACCTAAGCCTCACACTGGTACACTAAGCCTGCTTTGTTATCCTAGCTCTCAGCCACTGACATCTAGAGATCCCCCCCAAAAATGTACATTGCCAGTCTACTTGACAAGACATCCATGTGCACACAGCAATGCTCCTCCCAGGAGATGCTGAGCCCCGGGCAGGATGGTCCACATCAGAACCTGCAGGTGCAGTGGTTTTTGTGGTCCTCCCCAGCTCTGCCCTTCTCCTGTGTTCTGACTCCATCGTTTCAATAAAAGATGCTCTTTGCCTGTCCTTTGGAAAGCAGCTCAAACTGCACTACTCCCCCTCCACTCTCTGAGCTAGATCTAATCACGAGACCATTTCTCTGTCCTCCGTGACTTAGAAGGAATAAAATTAGCCAAATGGATAAAAGCTTGTTGTAGAAATATGTGGAGCATTTCAAAGTCTGTTCATCAAAAGGCCAGCCATTGCATTATACATCAGAACCTCCAGGAGCACAATGGCTGTGTCACTTGATTTTGAAGAGAGGAAAAAAATTCCAACTGATCTATGAAGCTATGACCAAAAGCTGGAGGGATGCTGTGCTGCACATGGCTGTCTCAGAGGTAACCAAGATGGGTGTCATCTGGGCCGTGCGGACTATATCACCTTAATACCCAACAGCGCAGATCCTCAGAGGTTCACAGCACGAGACAACATGATGCATATTCAGCAAAGGGCCACCCTCAGCAGATGCCAGCGTGGAGTCTGATAGAGCTCACTGTGACGCCATCATCACCACTCACTGTGACGTCATCATCACCACTCACATCCAGGAGGTCAGGTCGGCGAGATGCAGAATTATCTCAGCAGCAACAGGGATGGAGGATGCTGGGACGTAGCACTCTGAAGCTGTCTACCACTCACAGGTGTGTCATGCAGACCTGCCACCTCAGCACTTGGGAAGCTGAGGCAGGGCCACCAAGTGCATCCTGGACCACAGAGCCAGTCCCTAGCTCCACACCTCTCTCCCAGTGAACTTTTTTTTTTTTAAATCAACAAGTGCTTCCGGAGCATCTGCTTTTCCAAAAATGTTCTTGAAGCTTGTGGGTCCCACTATTGAATTCTCAATGAAACAGCTGCGAGGGAGGGGGCCTGGGGGGCTGCAATTGTAGCAGGAAGTTTCCACTTCCGTCCTCACTAGTGCCACTCTGGTGGCGTTCTTTTTTTTTTTTTTTTTCTTTTTTTTTTTTTTTCTGCCACATTTCTCGTCACCCAAATCTGCTAGGGCAGATCCTGCCTCACTTAGAGCACCCCGTGCTAGTGTGCCTTGCACACTCGTTTAGAAGCTGTCAGAACTCACCTGTGTCTTGTGGGAGGTATTTCTGGCGTCTGTAAAACACTGTCCATCTCCTGACGGCTTCTCCCTCAGTTGGGCAAATCCTTGAAGACTCCCCCCTCCCAACCCCCCAAAAGACAGCTAATCGTCGAGGTAATGGATTCCTTTGGTGACAGCCCTGAGAGATGCAAAACCATACAGATCAGTTTGTTTCATTCTTACAGCCATCAGTCTCACTTTCCAGATACATGGATTTTTAGAGTGTACCTATGCGTGTATACATGCACATATGCATGCATACACACTTGCACACATGTGCACACACACACACACACACACACACACTGAATATACATCCATGCAGTTACCCATTTGTCCCTAAAGCAGATTCAACAAGTCGTCATGTTAGGGCTGGAAGTGGGACTGAGCGTTGGCTGCACGCCAAGATATGGAGCACACACAAGGAACGTGCGAGACAGGATTTCTGCCTCCTGGCAGCCCTTGAACTGAGCTCTCAGACTCGAGAGACTTCTGGGCCACGGCAGCCAGTGCTACCTCTATCCCAGCCCACACCGGTTCTGGGAAATGACCAGCCGTGGGAAACCCTCCACCCTGGCGCTCAGCAATCTTTCTCCGGGAACTTCCTCCAACTGCCACTGATCCGGGGCTGCCAGCTGCACCTGGAGATGGCTTAGAAAGTCTACCCAGCTTTGAAAATGTCACCTTTTTCCTAGGAACCCACCAGTTGTAGACTGGCTCTTTATTTTCGTCTTATCCTCAGCGAATGGTCAAATTTGTCAACCTCATTGGATCAAAAAAACAGCCTTAGTGAGGCAGCCTCCTCGGTGTGTTCACAGTGGCCTTCAGAAACAACTAGATTAGCAGGGCTCTGACCTAATGAGGGAATTAGCCCCTTCATGAGTTCATAATACGATGGTATTAATGGGACTTAGTGAAAGGTACAGGGCCTGAGTTGGAAGAAGCCAGTCACGGGGGGGGGGGGGGGGGGCATGTTCTTGAGGGTGTATCTTGACTTGGCCTTTTCCTATAAAGGCCTTTCTCTGCTTCTGCCTACCATGAAGGGAATCCCTTGCCTCACATTCCTGACACCATGATATTCTGCCCGGGTGCATGGAGGCAGATGACAATGGGCCAAGCACTTTGAAACCATAAGCCAAAGCAAGCAATGCCCTGTAAGGCATTGTTTTCCACATTGTTGGGAAAACATAAATCATCCACAAAATCTACTCATCTATTTAACACCTCTGAACCTTTGTGGAGCAAAAGTGGCAAGAGGTGGGTTATCTTGTCTTACAGCTAAGAACACACGGAACATTAAATTTTCATTGGACTTTGTTATGTCCAATAATACAACACGGAGCTGGCACGGTCAACACAGACCCATTAGAATTGATCGGGTTTTGCGGGTACTTGGTTTTGTGGGTACTTGGAGGCAGATGGGAGAAGGAAGATGAGCTGCGGTGACGTGGAGAAATTCCGTGAAGGGTGTCAAACTTGAGGGGTGGGGTGGGCTTCTGGGATGAGAAGAGCAGCAGAGAAGGCCATTGGAAGGAAACAAACAGGAAGTGATCATAGAGATGGTTTAACCATATGGGCAGTGGAGTGGAAAGGACATAACTGTCCCCAATCTCTGTAATGTGACTCAAAAAAATGTGTTAAGGGAATTTCCGAGCAATAGATTAATCTACCCTGCTGCAAAAGCAATTAGGACTGTTTAAGGAACACCATGAGAGCCCTAAAAACAAGTACTCTGGTTTGCTTTTCTCTTGCTATGAAAAAAAAAACTGGCTTCCATAACTACTTTTCTGTTGCTTTGGTTTAAAAAAAAAAGTGCCACGGCCAATGCCATTTATGAAACAAAAATTTGACTAGGTTTATAGTTTCAGAGGGTTAGAGTCCATGATGGTGGAACAAAGGCGTGGTTGCAGGAAAAGTTCAGAGAGTTCCCATCTCAAAATCAGAAGCAGGAGGCAGAAAGCACACTGGGAACGTCAGGAGTCTTGAAATCTCTAAGCCTGGCCCCACGACCTACTTCATCCAACAAGGCCACACCTCCTACTCCTTTCCAAACAGTGCCAAGTAGGCGCCAAGCGTTCAAGTGCCTGAGGCTTATGAGTGACATCCTGCTCAAACCACCATACTGGCCTAAGCAACTTGGCAAGGAAAATGGTTTATGGCTGATACATTTTTGTCCATCATTAAGGGATGTCAAAACAGGAAGCTGGAGGCAGTAACTATAGAGACCATGGAGGGGTGCTGCTTACTGGCTTGCTCTATCTGACTTGCTCAGCTAGCTTTCTTATACAGCCCAGGACCACCTGCCTACATAGGGTACCACCACAGAGAAGAGTCATCCTCCATCAATTAGTAGGCAAGAAGATGGTCCACAGTCATGGCCACAGGCCAGCCTAATCCAAGCATTTCTTCAGTTGAAGTTCCATCTTCCCAGATGACTCAAGGTTTATGCAAAACTGACCTATGATAAAAAAAATCATGAAGATTACACACTGCCCATTTTCAGCCAGTAGCATCTGGAGGTGTTCCCATTTTATTTCTCTCTCTCTCTCTCTCTCTCTCTCTCTCTCTCTCTCTCTCTCTCTCTCTCTCTCTCTCTCTCTCTCTCTCTCTCTCTTCTCTTTTTCCTGGCTCTCATATCCTTGAAGTACAGAGAGATGTTGGCTTCTTTGTTTTATGTTGCTTTCTTTATCTTAAGTAATATGCAAGTAATATCCAGTCAACAAATCAACCAGCCAATCAGTAAATATATATTGAGCTAATATGTCCAGGGCTAAGCATTACTCTAGGCCTAGAGATTTGAGAAGATAAAAGGCCCCAGTTTTGCTTTAAGCTGACATTCTGCCGGCACAGACTGACACCTTCATATCCCTGTTGCTTCTTAGCTCTCTTGTTCTTATCATCCCCACACAGTGTCTCTCTTCCAGTGCCTCTGGCAGGAGGATGCTCATTGCTAGCTGGTTCTCAGTCAAGTGCCTCTGTGACACCTTTCCGGAACATTCCACAAAATGGCATATCACAGATTTGCTCCTTCCAGGACAGAATCCAGGTTTGTGGGTGGCTGTTGCTGTGAGCTGCTTCTAAAGAGAGCGGGTTGAGGCAGGCTCTGACAGGAATTGGGGGGGGGGCAGTCAGACAAGGGTTCTGCAGTTGCATCATGGAGGACAACAACGATGAAGAGCACCCACCGGTGATTTTATAAGATGCCAAAGTCAAGGTCATTTGAGATTAGAGAGTGGGGTTCGGACTCTACCCTCAGGCTATGGGAAAGGGCTTATGGGTTTTCAGGGGAGATGTGGGACACCGCCCCCACCCCGGAAGAGGCCTCTCCCATTGGAAGAGTGGCAGGTGGACTGGAGGTGGCTGAGAACCCTTGTAGGGAAGGAGTAAAGTCGTTAGGACCAGAGTGACAGAAGTAAAGCTAGAGAGAGGCTGAGAGACAGTTACGATAGCAACAGAGTCCGCGTGCTAGGGAAGAAAGAATTAAGAATGACCAGGGGGCATTGTCCTCACTACAGGGATACATGGACTCCTGGGGGTTGGCAGCTGAAGATCCGGGCTGGGGAGGGTGAGCCCAAGAGAGCAGCCTGGTGACGGTGATGAGAAAAGTCAAAGTCATACAGAGCATCCACATTTGCATGGATTCCTTCTACAGAGGAAGAGGATCTGAAGGGTAAGGTGGAGGAAGGCAGGGGTGCAACATACGTGGGTTATAAGCACCCTAAAAGAAACAGAGTGAGACTTGTTCTTGGGGCTTAGCGCCTCGGAGGGTACGCACAATGCAAGAAGCTTTGATGAAGGGAAATAGACTAGAAGTGGGCAGAGTCTAAAGAGCACAGAGTGAGAGAGAGAGAGAGAGAGAGAGAGAGAGAGAGAGAGAGAGAGGAGAGAGAGAGTGCAGGCAGGAGAGCCAAATACCCATAGTCCTCCTTTCCAAAACAACACAAATAGAAGAGACCAGGAAGAAGGGTACATTGAGAGGCAGGGCAGTGTTTGAGGATGGCTGTGAGTGTGATGGCTTGATGAGGTGCATTTCCTCCCAAACTCACACAGGTTGCCATCTCGGAAGTTCTGGAAGTTTAAGCCCTGTCGAGGAGTCTGGGTTAAGGTACACAAGTCTCTAAAAACAGACCGGTGCCTTCTTTCCGGGAGAGTGAATCTTTGCTCCAGTGGGATGGAGGTGTCCTGAAAGGAAACAGCATGGCCACCGACTGGCCCCTTCTATCACAAGCTGAAATGGCGGAGGCTTTTAACATATGACTTTGGACCCACAAAAAATGATATCCCTGTTCTCTGTTAATTACCCCCCCAATACACACACACACACACACACACACACACACACACACACACACACACACACACACACGAGGTATTTTGTACTAACAGTTAGTGGACTGGGCCAGGAAGGTTGATAATTCCTTCATCAAAAGGAGAGGTGCGGGCACGTCTGAGCCATGCCAGGAAGGAAACAAACGCAATAAGGTAACCTACTTTTATTTCGCACTTAGGATGCGCTAGCAGCCTAGTGACATGTTTTCTGTGTATTAACTTATTTTTCCTTTTCTGTCTTTAAAACAACTCCATCCATCGGTTGGAAACTGTTACCACCTCATCCCCCAGACACCAGGCATGGGTTGTGGGTGGCGGGTGAGGAGGGGGGCACATCGAGGTGGCAGAGCCGACTGGAAACTGCTGCTTTTGAACCCTATGCCGGAGTCCATACATGCGCGCGCGCACATACACATACACACACACACACACACACACACACACACACACACACACACACACACACACCACGTGTGTTGTGGAGAGCCATTGTGCACACCTGAAATCTCAGAACACTGGAGGCTGAGGCGGGAGGAACTCCAGCACAAGGCTTGGCCTAAGTAAGCTGGTGTTAGACGCCAGTGACTTCTCAGGCCGCTATGCCTGCCCCAGCATCTCCCTCTCACAGACAGGGACAGGCACCTGCCTGTGACACTGCCTCTGAGTCCCTAGTTAGGGGTTCTCCAGGTACCTAGGATTCTTGCCTGAGAAGTAATCGAAGAGGCTGCAGGTGGCCATCCACCTTCCTCCTGTGGGGACCTCACAGAGCCTGGCTGCGGGCGGCTTTGTGCTGTGACACCTCTCCCATCCTCAGAAGGACAAAAAGAGAGCTACGCTTGCGCTTGCCACTTGAGCCCTGGTTTCTTTTCTTCAGAGCCCTCAGTGTTGTCTGTCTTCGGTGCTAGGACCTCAGCTCTCCCCTAGAGTCACATTACTGCCTATCTCACTATCCACGACAGTAATAAGTCTTTTAATAAACTTTTTACACGCCCCCTCAAAATCTGCATTGGTGTCCCCCATCTTACGACCCCATCTTAAGAAAGAAAAGAAAAGAGATGAGTGAAGAAAGGGGCTCTTAATGTCCCAGAGAAGTCAAAACAGAGGACTAGGAAGAACACTCACAACAGCTGTAGTCGATGGCTTGCTTTTTTTTTTTTTTATTTTGTCCTTAAAGAAGCAAGGCCGCCTGCAGTGGAGGGCAAGCTAAGGAGGGGTTTAGGGGCTGGCTGGGGACACAGTCCAGGAATGGTATTCCAGGAGAAAAACCTATGGAGGCCCAGAGCAATTTCAAGGCTCCAGACTGGCTGGCTGAAGACCACTGAGGTGGCTGCAACCTTTCCTTCCCGCTGCCTTCATTCCTGTCAACAGATGGCCTCACCCCTGACCCGTAAGCAGGCCTTGTTGGGGTGCCAGGCAACGGCTTTGGTTCAGTGGAGCCGTCTTTAGGAGGCAGCTCAGAGTGACCGGGATTGCAGAGACCCAGAGCTGGAGGACTGTGGGAAAAGAGAGGATGGTTTCTCTAGGGCAAGGCAGGCTAGACAAACCTCTCCTGCAACATGACGTCACCGGCTGTGACTGGCAGCAAAAGGAACTCGATATTCTCTTTCTCGTCGTATGAGGTCTTTTGGCTAGTGAGCAATCCCAGCTTATCAGCTAGAGGCATGTCTGTGCCCTCTTTGGTGTGGCACGGTCTCTCGATGGGACCTATCCCATCAGAGGTAACCCCAGAGCATCAATTGGCAAAGGTTCAGCTAACCAGACAATATTTGGCTCTTGCTTTTATTTTTTTTTTTTAAGATTTCTTTTTATTCTTATCTATGTGTGTATGTTTATGTGCGTATATACCACATATGTGCAGTTACTTGTGGAGGCCACAAGAGGGGGTTTGATTGCCCTGGAGCCGGAGTTGCAGGTGCGTGAGAACTGCCCGCCTCTGCTGGAAGAGCAGCAAGTGCTGTTCACTCCCAGTCATGTCTTCACTTCTTCTGACTTTTTGGTCTAGGGTCTCACTCCATAGCTCAGGCTAACCTTCAACTCAGTATCCCCTTGCCTCCGCCTTCAGAGCATTAGAATTACAGGTGTTTACCGTGCCATCTGGCTCAACAGTATTTTTAAGGGGCCTGGCCACACCTCTGGAGACCCGCATCTAACCATCTCTGCCCTAATTTATCGTATGCATCCTCCGGCTTTGTGTACCACTCTAGGAAAAACCAGCAAAGAGATCACGGGCGTCAGGGATCTGCGCAGAGCCGGGCAAACCCAGCTGTATTTTGGATTTCTTGCCTGCTTAAAAAAATATTTTTCATTGTTTTGAGTTTGATGCGAATGTGTTTTCCCATTAATTTTTAAACCAAAATTGGATCCATATGTTTTCTGATTCATGTCTGTTTAACTCATCTCGATGCCGGAGCAAAGCGTTTGATGTCCAAGTTGCCTCTCTCTGCTCTCCTTTTCATCGTGTGGGGAGAAGAGGTGGCCGGCTGAGGACGCAGTGGTCACTGAGTTGGGGGACCAGAAACAGGCACAGACATTTGAGTCAGCCTTCTTGAAAGCCGTTGCTCCTTGAAAGCAACTTTTCCCAAGGTCAAAGGTCCTGGGCAGTTGTGTTTGGTCCCTGAAAGCTCCGCTCAGCTCCCACTCAAAGCATCCCTAGAAGTCAAAGGTCAAGCTCGGGCTCTGGGGCTTTCAGGTAGCGAGCTTCTGTGTTTTCACTGAGCTGGGATGGACCAAACAAGAAGTCCACTTCTAGCAAGCCAAGCTTTGTCCAGCAGCCAGGCAGCCTGTCCTTTTCTCAAAGGTAGACCTTGGACAATGGAGCCCTCGCCTGCCTGGAACAGATCAACCCAGAGGATGCTTTGACCTGGCATCTCAGGGTCACCACACCGCCTCATGACCAGCCTGATGCCACAGGTACCACGAACGCTTCAATCCTCTCCTACACTCTCACTGCACCACACATTAGACTTCAGATGCCTCTCTCTCTCTCTCTCTCTCTCTCTCTCTCTCTCTCTCTCTCTCCTCTCTCTCTCTCTCTCTCTCTCTCTCTCTCTCTCTCTCTCCCTCTCTCTCCCCCTACCCCTCGCATCCGTGGTGGTTTTGTGTTGAGTTGTAATCTCCTGAGAGCCTGAACTTCTTGACTGGTAGAGTTTGGAGAACAATATTTCACTGGGTATTGTTAGAAGGATTGATTTTTGCTAAACACGTTTCTTAAGCTGCCGAGCGCCAGGAGCCATTTTGTAATAACTTCTGGTCCCTTAACTTGCTCTGGAGGATTTGCCCTTGGAGAAATGAGCTAGTGCTTATTCTTGCCCTCCCTCACCTCCCGCTATAAGCCACCAAGCAAGCACGAGCGCGAGTGCGCACACACACATGCACACACATGCACAGACACACATTCACACACACATACACATGCACACACAGAGACACACACGCACACACACATGCACATACACTCACGCACACACACATGCACACACACGCACAGACACACTCACATGCACACACAACGCATACAGACACACATGCATGCACACACACCCCCCCACCACACACACACAGCAGCAAACCAGGAGAGTGAGCTTTTCCTCTAGCATCCTGAGGTGGCAGCGAGATTTCCGAGCCCGATGAACCGGTTCCAGGATTCCCCTCTCCATGGGCGTCAGCCTCTCCAGTTGGTTGTTGGAATTTGGGATCTGGCCAAGCTGAGATGTCTAATTCTCAAGACTGTCTGCAAGTTCCCCACTGTGTGATGCGAGAGTGCCTTGTTGGTACTTCTTCGAAGCCTTGAGCCTGGGAGGGCTTGGTTTAAGAAGGGCAGAGGACAGCATGGGCCCACAAAACCTGTGCAGGTTCCCACCAGTCAGCGGCCAGGGAATCAGATCTCTAATTCAAGATGTGGAAAGAGCAGAAGCGACCTAGTCTCACATATAGTCTCTCTCTCTCTCTCTCTCTCTCTCTCTCTCTCTCTCTCTCTCTCTCTCTCTCTCTCTCTCCCCTCTTCTCTCTCTCTCTTTCTCTCTCTGCTTCTGCCAGAAAGACGTGTAGGACCAATTTATGCACAAATTGGCCACATTTTCACACATAGCTCCAATTATCTAAAAGGGGTTTAACATTATATTTATATTGATAAGCTTAACAATGTTGAACTGCGACTCTCGGCTGATCTGTTACAATTCACATCCAAAGAGACCAGAAGGAATAATTGGACACTCTCCAGCATGAGGGAAGAGAGGCAGCCTTGAGAAAGATGAAAACTGCTGCACAAGGTCTCGGTTTTGCTGAAATTACCCCATAAATTCCCAGTGAAGGATGGCCAAGAGTACGCCAACTATTACGGACTTGCTTCTGAGACTGGGGGAGCTCCCAGGTTAGGGAGAGGGAAGACGCCCACCTTCCTCAGTATCCACAGTGAGAGGAAAAAAAAATACATCTCAACAGGGATGGATCCAGCAGCCAGGGATGCTTTCCTTCCTTCCTTTCTTTCTTTCTTTCTTTCTTTCTTTCTTTCTTTCTTTCTTTCCTTTTTCTTCCAAAACAATGGCCTTCCTGATTAGGCATTTAGCATGAAATCTCTAAAGTGAGCCCCCAGCAGGCATCCCAAGAACCTCAGACACTTGCATTGTCCCTGTCACCCGTGGGTGTGTATATTCTCCAATCGGCAGCTGAGGGCCTCAGCTGGGCATTGGATTAAAGATGAGGATAAGGGTGGAATGTAAGACAGTCGAGGGGCCCTGACATGCTCTCTGGCTGCCTAGGTTACCCTCTGTGAAGCATATTGGAAAAGAGCCGGGCAAGTTTGGGTGATGTGAACAGGCAGTACTGACTGATGTGATTAATTACAAGCCTAATTCAGCTAATTGCATATAATTTGCTCACTTCCCCCCTGCCGTGCACATGGCACCATTTGCCCCATAGAGGGTGACTTGGGGACAGGGCATCCATGGGTCTAGCAGGTGCCTCCTCCGCAGTAGCTCCAGAAAGTCCCACAAAGGCTCAGTCACGGGCACAAGTTTCTGGCGAGCAGCTTCGCCTATACAGGGCCAGCTCAGAAGTCGTGCAGGTGTTGTGGCTCTGAGAGGGAAGGAGGAGCTCAGCATATGCCTGAGATCCCCTCCCCAAAGAGGCCAGATCGACAGCCTCACCAATAAGAAGACAGACAGCCTGCCAAACTCAGTGCTGTCTCTGCATGATAATGCTTCTTTCCCGCCTTAAAAAGGTCCTGTTATACCTGGCAGCATGGTTAGAACCGGTGGTTGTTACATTCAGTGAAATAAACCAGACACAGAAAGCAAAAGCCTGCAATGGCCTCCCTCAGATATGGAGCTGAGCGCTGTGGGGTTTGAGGCTGGGGAAGAGCGGGCAGCAGAGGGATGGGGTAGAGCCTCTCAGAGGTGCCCAAGCTCCAGTGAGCTAGGTACAGAGGAAGGTACCCATCCCGCACTGCACCGGGGAGCTCAAAAAGCGAGAAGGAAGGATGGGAAGGCTTTGCTTTCTGAATGAAGAAGCAACGCCCTTTTGAGAAGGAGGCTATATTTACCTCAGTTAAAGCAGGCCGCAGGACATGCCTATCAAAACGTCACATGGTGTTCCAACACCATATCGCAGAGGCATGTATCAATGCATCGGTTAAAATGTTTGCGGGGGGCGGGGCTAGAAAGATGGCTCAGTGGCTAGCAGCACCCAGGCCTACAACACACAAGGTGAATGAAGGCACGTATCTACTAGAGCCCTAGGCTCTCGGAAAGAGGTTTGTCGTTTCATAGAAGTAAGCACAGAGGAGCAGAAGCACCCCAAACAGCCTGGACGGGCATCCCTCCCCTCAGCCGTCGCCCACATACCTGTTGTGTGGGGATAGGATGGCGTCCTTGTGTCCGTGGACACGCTAGACATGGAACGGACCAGTAACCAAAGTGTGGATGGATGCATGCACGCACTGGAGAGTGGATGCGAGTACAGATAGATGGGTAGGGGATGGGTAGGTGAGTTGGGTAAACTTAAGGACAGTTAAATTCTGCAAACAAGGCTAAAGTACTTGTGATGTGGTTGTGGGTTGGGGTGCTAACACGAAAGGCCTTCTTGGGAAGGGTATGCTCCATTGAACAGTCAAGCATTTGACTGATACAGAGGAGATCTAAGCCTTTTTTTATTCTAATAGGAGGAGGTTCTGGGAGGAGAAGAATACTGGATGTTTATTGACAGTGAATAAAGACAGCCCAATACATGGCTGAGACCTTAGGGAGCCTCTGTTTGCTCACTGACAAGGCCGAAAATAAGAAACATGCAGAGCTTCAGAAGTTTGAACAGTCCTTTGGGTACCCCGAGGGATCATTTATAGGGAGAACATTCTGGGTGCAGAGAGCATCGTGGTCAGAGGCTCCACTCAGGCTACCTGCTTAAGAGTGTGGGGGGGGGGGGGAGGGAGGGAGGGAGGAATGGGAGGATGCATGGGATGGGATAGCAAATGAGATGTAATATGAGTTATTTTATTTTTCAATAAAAAATGCGTTTAAAAAAAAGAGTGAGGAAGGGTCTGGGCATTGAGGCTGCCATGGTGCAATGGTGCAGGACCCTCCCACTTACACACACATGCACACACACAGACACGCGCATGCGCGCACACACACCTGTCACCACATGACTCAAGCAGCACCAGGAAGTGAGTCCAACTATCTAATCTGTGCCTTCCTTGCAGAAAGCATAGCGCTGTGAGCTGTTCCAGCCCTTAATTCTATTGCTCCTTCTCCTCCCCTCCTCCCCCTCCTCCTCCTCCTCCTCCTCCTCCTCCTCCTCCTCCTCCTCCTCCTCCTCGCCTCTCAATTGTATGTTTTCTGTGAAGTTATCCATCACCCCCGGCACTGTCAGTGAGACGTGTCATTCCTCTGGGTGCACCTTCTGATAAAGTGGCCTTAATGCATATGCAAATCTTCTTCTCAAGCAGGCAGTGTGTGGAAACACTCACGTCCTCGTAGGCTGGAAGTCACACACTGTGAAAATACTGAAGGAGCATATGCGTTAATTCTTACCTTAAATTGCAGGCAGAAGCCACCCACCCTGCCCCTGTCACACAGAAAGGAGGGCTCCCGCGTTCACCAGGAGTGAGCAAAGGCTTGTCCCGAGCACAGGGGCCTCAGTCACAGGTCTCAGGCAAGCAAGCAAGCAAGCAGCCATTCTTTCCCTTTTTCCTTTCCTCCGCTTCCCCCTTCTTCCTTCCTCTTCCCCTTTTTAATCCCTCCATTTTAAACCTCTTCTTTCCTTCTGCTTTTTCCCCCTCCTTTCACCTGTTTCCTTTTTTTTTTAACCCTTTCCAAACTATGGGGAATAAAATCCTACTACATGCTAGGAAAACCACTCCACCGCTGAGCTGAGGCCCCAGGTTGGCTCGCTGCTTTCTTTCTGTTTTGAGACAAGTTCTCACTGACACGTCTGAGCCTGACACTCTGTAGTCTAGCCTGGCCTTGAGCTTGTGGCTCCCCTCCCTCAGCTTCCTGAACAGCTGGGACTGCAGATGTGACCCGTCATGCCTGGCACCCCGTCTAGAGAGCCTCTTAATTGAAAACCCTGACGGAGAGGATTTTGTTTCTCTCTGTGCAGTTTTCCAGACAGAGGGATCTCGGGAGACAAGGCCAGAAGGGTAGGTACTGAAAACACCACACTGCAAGGCAGCAGGTTGTAGAGTGACCACTGTAGTGGGACTGTGACTCCAAGAGCCTGAAGGACTCTGAGCATCTGGCTTCTAGCATCTAAGTTTCTTCTCCAAAGCACCTGAGAAGATGCTCAAGTGGAAAGTCTCAGGTGGACTCTTGTATGCGTGCACTGTGAGTCCTGGCCCTGCCTGTTGCCTTTCAGCTTGGCCTGAAGGAGCAAGGAAGAAAGGAAGAGTTGAAGTCTGAAACTTGTGAGGAGTCTTGGGATGAGGGTGGGCATTCTGTGTGGCAACCTCAAAGCGGATGCCTGGTGGGGCAGATGTCCACCTTAAGCCGGTGCCTGGTGGGACAGGTGTCCACCTTAAGCAGGTGCCTGGTGGGAGAGATGTCCACCTCAGCAGGTGCCTGGTAGGGCAGATGTCCACCTCAGCAGGTGCCTGGTGGGACAGATGTCCACCTTAAGCAGGTGCCTGGTGGGACAGGTGTCCACCTTAAGCAGGTGCCTGGTGGGGCAGATGTCCACCTCAGCAGGTGCCTGGTGGGACAGGTGTCCACCTTAAGCAGGTGCCTGGTGGGGCAGATGTCCACCTTCAGCAGGTGCCTGGTGAGACAGACGTCCACCTTAAACAGGTGCCTGGTGGGAGAGATGTCCACCTTAAGCAGGTGCCTGGTGGGACAGATGTCCGCCTTAAGCAGGTGCCTGGTGGGGCAGATGTCCACCTCAGCAGGTGCCTGGTAGGGCAGATGTCCACCTCAGCAGGTGCCTGGTGGGACAGGTGTCCACCTTAAGCAGGTGCCTGGTGGGGCAGATGTCCACCTTAAGCAGGTGCCTGGTGGGACAGGTGTCCACCTTAAGCAGGTGCCTGGTGGGGCAGATGTCCACCTTAAGCAGGTGCCTGGTGGGACAGATGTCCACCTTAAGCAGGTGCCTGGTGGGACAGATGTCCACCTTAAGTAGGTGCCTGGTGGGACAGATGTCCACCTTAAGCAGGTGCCTGGTGGGGCAGATGTCCACCTTAAGCAGGTGCCTGGTGGGGCAGATGTCCACCTCAGCAGGTGCCTGGTGGGGCAGATGTCCACCTCAGCAGGTGCCTGGTGGGACAGGTGTCCACCTTAAGCAGGTGCCTGGTGGGGCAGATGTCCACCTTAAGCAGGTGCCTGGTAGAAGTCCTTCCCTTCCCACCTCAGAAGACTGATCTTTAAGACTGTGTTCAGGATCTGTAATTTCCTATGATCTACAGCCCCAGAAAAAAATCACACAAAACCTCCACATCAGTGGTTCTCAAGCGTCCTGACGCTGCGACCCTTTACCACAGTTCCTCAGGTTGTGGTGACCCCCAACCATACAATTACCTTTTTGCTACTGTTATAAACCATAATGTAAACATCTGATATGTAGAATATCTGCTGCCACCCTTATGAAAGGGTTGTTTGACCCCAGAGAGGTCATGACCCACAGGTTGAGAGCTATTGCTCCACAGAGGGTAATGAATGAATCCTCACTGTGGTGCCATACAACGGACGATGGGTGCCCCGTATTATTGATCAGGCATGCTAGCCTCAGAGAGGTTAAGCACCTTGCCCACAGTCACACAGCTTCACTGGGACAGGCAGGGCTTAGGAGCTGAGGACTCTAGCTTGAGTCTTTGCCCGTAACTACATGACGCCTTGCAGTGCAGGAGTGGAAGAGAGCGTGGGATGTGCTGGGAACCAGAGAGCCTTCTGGTTGGCTGGAACACAAAGAGGCCGCAGCAGTTCACACAGGTGAGGCAGAAACCTCTTCCTCCTCCTCCTCCTCCTCTTCCTCCTCCTTCAGGATGCCAGGGACATCTCCCAGGCTGGGAAAGCAGTGTCACCAAGCAGTGCAGCAGTGGCTGTGTTTTTGATGGCTCGCCACCGGGAATATTTTATCTTCTTCCAGGTCACTTCCCAAAGCCTCTTTCTGTGTGCTGTGCCTCCTTTGGGGTGCTGCGTGTGTGCCTGTGTGTGTGCATGAGAGTGTGTGTGCACATGTGTGTACGTGTGTGTGCATGGGATTGCGTGTCTTTCTGTATGTGCGTAAGCAATCTCTATTCGAGCTTCCTTCCCACAGAACCATAGCAGCTATTGGCAGAGGTAAAGCCCTCAAGCCACAGACTCCTTCTCAACCAAAAAACCTGCCGGACACTTCCAGAGACTCCCGAGTGAGCCCCAGAGACGACCAACCTTTGTTAAGGAAGGTGTACCCCCCAATCCCCAACCCACCCCAAAGGACACTGCCTTAGCCTGACAGCGTCACTCTTGGGAACTTTGCAGAGCCTCGCCGAACCACTGTGACAGTCAGACACGTCAGGCATTCCAGGGTCTCCTATGACCCAGGCTAGCCTGGGACTCTCTATGTAGCCCAGGATGGCCTTGGTTTAGTGATCTTCCTGCCTTAGGCTCTGGTGTGCTGCTCACCTTTTTCTGGCATGCACCAGCATGGCTGACTCTGGGTTTTCACTAGCACACGTTCAACGTGCAGAGTAACAAATCTTCGTCGTGGCATTTTCACACACGCACACAATGCACTTTGGTCAAAGTCACAGCCTTTCTCATTTTCTCTCCTTCGGCCAGCCCACTGCTCAGGAGAGAGAACACGGGAGCTTTGTCTTGATGAGTGTGGATTATTCCACTCAATGTGGAAAAACGTGATCTCCATTTTGTGGGAGAAGAAAGAAGAGCGCAGGGAAGCTTGGACGGCCACCCAACCTCACACAACTGGTGAGGGGCTGAAACGGGCATCCACTGTGCCTCCTCCTCCTCCTCTCTCTCTCTCTCTCTCTCTCTTCCAACCTGGAACAAAAAGACTTCTGTTCCACTCAGCTCTAGTCTTCAGTTCGGCACAGCCTAGAGTCACCTGAGGAAGGATGACTGCCCAGATGACACTGGCCTGGTGGCAAGCCTGTGATGGGTCGTCTCGACTGTTAGCTGACGCGGAAGAGCCCAGCACGCTGTGGGCTGTGCCGTCCTAGGCTGTAAATGGAAGGACAATCTCACAAACAGGCCAGCTCATGAGCAGCGTCCTCCATGTGGCTACTGCTGTACTTCTTTGGCTGTGAGAGAGTTCCCTGGTCAGAGGTAACGCGCTCTGCGTAGATAGCAAGCGTGCCTGCTCGGGCTACTGCTGCAAACTCAGGCTGGACGGTGGCCTCGAAGCCTAAGCTGGAACAAAGCTTGCCCAAATCTAAGCTCAGTCTTCTCTGCAGCACATTACAAAACAAAATATACAGAGCTCAACATCCCTCATTGCGTGGAAGGGTAGGGGGAAAGGTCCTGTTTAGAACTTAGTCAGGGACACAGCAGTCAACTGCCAGTTAAGAGGACCTCTGACCAGCACAGATGACCCTGGGCACTAACGAGAAAGAAAAATGGACATCTACCTACGTGCTCAGGACACACGTCCAAAGGGAAGAGCACCTGCTAGCCTGCTGCCTTTCCTGTCAGTTAGGTGTTTATTATTTTAAGATCTCCCTGGGTCGGATCACCACCTCCGCGCTCCCCGTGACGCCCTGTCAGCGCTGTCCCCTGAGGTGTTGAATTGGCGATGTTCACAGGACTCTCTGGCCACCGTTGGCCAAGCTATTGGTCTGTAGGAGAAGCAGGCACGTCCCTCCCCCTCCCGGTGATGAGTCCCTTGGGAGTAGCAGCACCTAGGCTCACAGTAAGCTCGGGTCTCATCTGCCACAACACCACTTCGGGGGGGCCCAATGTCACTTTGAGGATGGAAAAACGTCTCAGGATGTGGGAAGCATTTAACTTGTCTTACCACACACAGATCCCCCAAGCTAAATATTACGTTTGCTCATGAGTTGATTGACATAGCATCGGGACAGAGAGTTCATTTCTTTTCCCAGCCTGAGGGTAGAAGTACGGGAGATTCCCCCCTCCCCACCTTCCAATGCCCCCCCCCCCGCCATTGCAATTTTTTTTTTTTGTTATTTTTTGAATGCCTTATGGTTTTTCACCCTCTTCAGTAATTACATTTCTCAAGACATCCTGTCTTTTGGCATCTATCAAAACAAAGAAGGAAGAGGGAAAAGTTGCTGAGAGAAGTCGCTCTGTCACAGCCGACTCCGTGGGGGGTGGGGGGCAGAGGAGCTCCCACTCTCAGAGGTCCCAAAGGAACATTCCGGGTGTGATCTGGAAACCAGCTCAGCAATTTCTGAGGCAAAGACTCGGTTTCAAAGCGGCAGCCTTAGATGCCACATCATAACAAGGGAGCCCAGATACAACTGGCCCCAATGAGGCTAGACCACGCGAATGGGGTTTTTATATAAAGGAATTCGCGTAGGCTTGGCTGATGTGATCCCTGAACTGTCCCCTACCCAAGAGGCTCCCAGGGTCCGTCCGCATCCTTGTTTGGGAGCCTCAGGCCTCGGTGTGCCAGGAGCAGCTCCCATTCTTGTCCAGGGACCCAATAGAATGCAGCTCCTATCAGTTCACACACCCTTGTGGGCTGTTTCTCTACTTCCCCGACCCCGGCGCCCCGCGCCCCGCGCTCCGCCCTCACAACCCTGGGTGGGGTTCAAAAGACACTAAATTTGATAACTAAGCCTTATTACTCATTGCCCCCTCCGCAGTATTCTTGGCAGGGGTTACACACCGACATTTCCAGCTGAAAAACAATGCATTGTCAAGTAAGGGAAACTGCAGGCTGTAAATTCCTCGCACTCGTACCCGTTATTTTAAACATGAAACATCGCGCCGGCTTGACATTAATTTATATAATGGGGACCGAAAAGGGTGATGCCACCGCAGTGACCACCTCCACTTCACTAAGCTGACAGGGACAGCCACTAACCCAAAAACACAGATTCTTCCTGCCCAACACAAAACAAAGGCTGCTTGCTTGTACACCTCACGTGATGCATTATTGAAGCCGACCAGCTCATTAGGGAGAATAATCAGGACGGCAGTGCAAAACCAGCCGCTGACAAATGCAGACACAAAACTTTTATGAAAGTTTGTAAATACGGTATTGTATGGAAATTCCAGTGCATATTGGCCTCCCCAAGCACCGTAAAATGTTTTATTATGAAAAAAGTGGATAAGATACTTATCTTTTAAATTGGAGTTTAATATTTTATTAGTGCCAGGCACATAATTCTCATCAAATGGCAGGAAACTCTTTTTTTGTATAGATATAAATGTCTAGAGTTTAATATTTCAAAGATAAGCACCTACCACTATATCTATCACACAGCAACTTAATGGAATTTACTTTTTCTTAAATATTTATACTGTATGTGTGTTTGCTAGTGGAGTGATTATAGCTAAGGTGGAGGAGAGTCTGGTCCTGCTGGAAGCCGAACTACCTCAGCGCCCAGCGACCCCCACCTCGTTAACCTGCGTGAGGAGAGAATAATTAAGTACCTCCGATCCGAGGGCTGAAGGAGCTACCCTGAGACTGACACACGTTTCAAAAAACAAACAGGCACCAAGTTGCTTTGATTCAACCTGAGTTTTTAGACAAACCCTGACGCCTCACAAGAGCTTATGTTTAACAAACGAGCGTAGGGAGGTTGGCGCTTGACTTTCCCAGGGGGCTGGCACTGTGCTGGCACTGTCTCCCTCTGCGATGCTGGGGTGTTGAGGGTCAGGGTACCGCAGGCTGGAGCTCCTCAGCCCTGCAAACTCCTTCGTGGGGGCCTGAGAAATGCTTTCTGATCCGCGCTGATACAATTACCCAGCTTTTATTGGCAATTTAGATCTGCTTTTAGGGACATTTTAGAGCAAATGATGTTTTCTTGATTTTTTTTTTAAATCAGTGCTATTTTCTGTACCTAAGGGATAAAGGTAGAAACCGAGTTAGAGGCTCATTAGAACCCTGATCGCCACAGTGCGGTTTGCCACTGCTCGGAACCCGGCTACCGAAAATGGTAGGTGCAGGCTGCACTGCGCATGCTCCTGCCTCAAACAAAGGTACTTCTATTTTGTTTATTTGGGTGACGTCCTTGGCAGTGTTTAATATTTCTATACTTAGAAAGATCTTTTAAAATCCTCCCATTAGTTGAAGGGTATTAAAATGGACTCGATAAATTTTTTAATACGCACATTTGCCAAGGGCGAGTCTTCGTCCCTGCCGCAGGTAGACAGCCCCTTTATGACATTGGCTGCTTCCTGCTCTGGCCTAGGGTAGGGTCCTCTTTCCCAAAGAACTGACAGTAAATGAGGCCAGCTGCCCTTCTAGGCTTTGTGGCAGGGACTTAACTCAAGGGGCAGTGAATGCTGTGGCCTGGAATTAGCAGAGCCAGGGACACAGCTCTCTTTTGCTGGGCAGGAGGCACAGGGTAGCACTGAACTGCTTAGAGGGAATTCAGAGCCTGCTTTGGAAAACGCATCAGAAGACGTGACAGTCCCTCACTCTTAGGCCAGAGGGAAAGGGAAGGGAAGCAGATCGCCAGCTATGCACGTGCGTGTGTGCGTGCATGTGTGTGCGTGCGTGTGTCCCACTGTGACAGGAGGCAGCAGGTTTGGGGGACAGGGAGTGGGGACTCTCTCTCCTTCCTCCTGCTTTCACAGAACTCCCACCCCTCAACTCAGCCAGGGAGACTCTCTTGTGTTGAGTAAAACCTGATCATTTAAAATGCTCGTAAGGGTGGCTGTGTGAATGTCAATGAACTTGGTTGTGGTAAATAAAACCTGTTAATTAAAAATGTATTCTTTGGGGAAAACAATACCGGCCGCACCCCTGCTGCCCCGAAAACGCATGTCTTCTGCACGGGACAGCACAGATCAGTTAGGCCACACAGTTTCTCTGGGCCTGGCCCTTGAGACAAAGACTCCCGGCTGTGTCCAGCTCCTTGCCCACGCATCAGCGTCCAGGGAGAGGCTCTCCCCTCTGTTCCTGGGCCCCAGCTACTCCAGCCACACACAGGCCCACTTCCCAGCTTTAACCCTCCTGACTAGCCCTGCCTCAGGTACCCCTGAATGCTGCCTCCTCAAGAAAGATTTCCTCCGCCTCGCCTGGCTTCCACCCTGGCACATCTCGCTATCTAAAGAGATCTTTTTTTCTTTTCTTTTCTTTTCTAGATGCCGCGTCACCTCCAGCAGGCCGTATTTTCCAAGAGGGCAAAGATACTCTCTTCTTTCTGTGACCCCCCAACCTGTTAACCTGGGACCTGTGCACAGTAGGTGCTCAAGGGCCTGTGTACAGCAGGTGCTCTGTTTACCCTCTCTGAGATGTTAGAAAGTGTGTGGGCGGAGCCAGCAATACGCTCTGCTAGTACTGGGCCACCACAGGGCCATCAGGAAGCAGGCAGGTGGGAGCGATTGACACCTGTAGTGACAGGCATAAGCTGGAGCCCACAGCATGTCCAGAAAAAAGCGTGGCTGTCCTGGCTCTATCCTTGCGCCTGCAAAGCTCTAAGCTCCAAGGCGGAAGCCCAGGGGAGGGAAGGCTGTCAGATACACCTCCCACTGGGGGATGGTGAGGCCGGTAAGCAGGGTCACCAGAGCAGATATGTCCCAGCCTCAGAATCAGGGTCCCGGGGAACCTCTCACCCCGACCTCAAGGCTGAGAAGGATACTTTTGGGACTGGCTGGCTGGTGCCAGACACTGATGTTGAGTCAGGTACACATGGGGGGATCTTTCCCAAGATCTGCAGGGCCTATGCCAGCCCAGGTCTCCCACCTTGGGAAGCTGCCTTGTGGCTGGGTGTTTCCGGGCCCCCAGGACAGCAGAAGTTGCAGTAGGACATACACAAAGGGACTCTAGCCAGTGTGCAGAGGGATGGGCATGGAAGAGGACAGAGCGCAGGAGCCTGGCATGTGTGTAGGATGCCTTGCCGGGGGCTGAACATACGCCAAGACAACTCTATCTCCCAATGCTGTATCTTTTGTTATTCTGGCGGGCTGGATTGGGCAATGACACTTGGTTGGGAACATATTTGTGTCTTTTGCCCCCAGGAAACATGTTTGTGCCTGTCCATGCGCGCAGGTCCTGAGAGGGTGTGCTGCTGCCATATTGCAATGGGACCGTCCAAGTGAATGGTGACTCTGCAGAGCCTGGAACCACACCATCAAGCCGGTGTGTGCGTGTGCCTTGCTCTTTTAACACACAGGTCCCTCTCCTTCTGAGATCTGTACTGATTGATGCCCACTCAGAGCAGGCCCTGGCTTCCAGATCCTTCTGTAGCCTCATGGTCAGCCTGGGTTCAGCCGCAGCAGAAATTTTCGTGCTGTGCCCTAAGTCATCTTTGCTCCTCATCATGCCTCTGGCCTCATCAGGCTGAGAAATGCCTAGAAGTCCTGAAACCCTTTGGGGAAACACCATCTGGGGCACCCAAGTCCCAGCAGCCTTTCAGTGTTATGTACACCTGCCTTGGCCAGGGTACGCCATCCACTCATACGTAACAGGGAGGCTGGGGGCGGGCATGCCTCCCCACCTGGATGCAAAGATCACACAGCACTATAGGCCTGCTGTCCCTCAAGGGAGACAACCAAAGACCCGGTTTATGGCTATTTGTGGCTTTGCGACTGCAGCCAGGCATAAAGGGAGTGCTTTCAGCTCGATTTCTTTCCCAAGAGGCTGAGACAGAGGGGGGAGAGTGCCACTCACCCTGTGGCTAGCACAGGGCACAGATGGAAGTCCCAGTGAGTGCAAAGGGCATGGGTTCCCCAGAAGAAATACTCTACAAGAGGTTCCCAGAGATCCAATGCTGTGAATGCATTACCTTTTATTCCTGCTTTTCCAGGCCACATTCTGAAGAAAACAAACAAACAAAAAGACAAAACAAAACAAAAAAAACCCCCTAATTTGTGTACACATGAGGTTAGGCCGTGGGAATTCAGCCTTGTCTTGTCTAAATCTCAGTTGCTTCTCCCATCTGAGAATTAGTCATCCTAGTGACCCTCCACGTTTCTTCAAAACCACCAATAAACAAAAACATAAGAAGGAAAAAGGAAGATGCAGTGGGTCCTTTGTGCCAGCCAACATCTACAAAGTTTGAACCCAAACTGCTGAAGAGACACGTGTGAGCAAGGGGTGATGAGGAGGCCGTGCTGCAGCCCCTTAGCGTGGGGGACTCATTTTGGGAGAGAAATTCAATTTCATAAAAATGATTTTCAAGGGCTGTTTTGTGAGTTGTAGAATGTGGGGGATTTTTTTCCCCTTTCACCAAAATGAATAAAAAAAAAAAAACTTTATGTTCATTGTGGTACTTAGGTAGTGGTTTTGTTAATTTCTTAAAACAAATTGGCTCCCTAGTAAATCCCAAACTTGGACAGGCGCATTAAGCTAGCAGTGGGGAGGCAATCTAGGCGCGATTATCCTGCAAGAGAATTCCCAGAATTTCATCCAAACTGTGATTTGTTCTGTTATAAAAGGCCTATAAAACCCAGTATAGAAATTCCTGCAGGAAACTCGGGTGTTTAAATATCTGCAATTACTCTCTCGTGATTAAAGAAGAATATGAAAGACGGACATTAGCAACCGACAGTCAACTTGAGGTGTGACACCAGAGATAAATCATGGGGGCACCGTGGGGGGTGCCGTGGCACAGGTGGACAGACCTGGAGAGGCACTTACAAACCACCAGCAGCCAGGCTCAGGACTGAGAAAACAGAGTGAGGATCAGCGACAGAAACTTCCGGCACCGGATGGCCCAGCTGCACTCCAGTTGCACTCCTGAGGTGGAGTCTGTGCCTGAAGTGGCCATTGCATTCTCTTTGGTTGGCCTGTGTGCATGTTTTCACACCTGACAACCCATCATCCATCCAGTTATGTGAGCCAGTCTCTGCCCCCAGCACTCAGGTCTCTAGTCTTTGGCTGCTATGCTAGCCCTGTACTGTACATAACTTACTGTGCACACGCACACACACGTACACACACACGCACATGTACACACATGCACACACACGCACACCTGTGCACATGCGTGCTTGCACACACACTGATCCACTAAGGTGATGCCTTGCTGCTAAAGCTCGGCTGAGTTTAAAATAGATCCTCATGATGGGGTCTTGTGGTAGCTTCTTCCATACAGCCTAGCTGTCTTGTGTTACAGCTGCAGGTACCGAGAGGCGACCCTCGTCAAATGACAGTCCTGGAAGGACAGTCCCCTCCTGATGGATCCCTGACGAGCTAGCTCCGTGGCACCTCAAAGGTCACCTACCATCTTGAGAGTCCCCAGCAGGGCCACCTGGGGACTTTCTTCCTAGCTGCATTTTTCCTCCTTTCTTCCCTCCTCTCTTCTTGCCACAGTCTCCGGTTTTAGACAGCGAGCCCAGACAGCCTGCTGTGATGTCCCTAAGACCCTGGGCTTGAGAGCGCCTGCACCGCTACAGGGCTTCCCAGCCCCAAGGTGGTCCTCGCTTGCGGAGACAATGCCGGATCTCAGACCCCCCTGAAATGCCGCCTCTTCCCAGTGCTCCTCCAGCCCCAGGGGTGCAGACCTTCTCCATGGGTCCCCCACATCTTAGCCCTCTTATTGACCTCTGATTATCCTTCCATCCCCACTAGAAGCCATTTTCTGGGTACAGGATGGGAGGATGCTGAGTCCCTCGGAGCACAAGCTGGATGTCATGGGCACCTTACAAGTCTGTCTTGGATCCGGGAGTGGATGGCTTTACAGGAGCGGAAGTGCTCGCTGAGCCTGCGTAATGGCACGCTGGAAGCCACGTTCTGAAGGTCTGTGGTAAGCCCCTCCTCCTCCTCCTCCTCCTCCTCCTCCTCCTCCTCCTCCTCCTCCTCCTCCTCCTCCTCTTTGGCTTCCTAGGAAGTACAGAGAGTGCTATAAGGCCTTTCCTCCTGGCAGTCAGTGAAGGAAGGATCACGGGGCCCCTTTGTTGAGGTCGCGGGTACGAGGGTGACACATTGATGCCACCCGGCTGGCACCAGCTCTCTGTCCCTCCATCTTCCGACTAGATCTGTTTCCCTCGTGCCCCACCTCTCACGGCCCGGCCTCCTGGAACTTGAAGCAATATGCTGCAGGGTCAGAGCGGAGGGTAAGAGAGACGGCAAGAACACACGTAGCCCAGGCTGGTGTGATCCCAGAATGCCTGCGTAGGTCAGGGATGACAAATGGCGGGGCCCTGAAGGTGTGCAATCCATTTATTGATTTCAGGCCCGCCCTCCTCCTCCTGTTCCCTGGGCCTCCAGGGAGCGAGAGTCACAGATTCTTAGGGCTGAAATTGTGCAGGAAGGACACGGCTTTTCTATTGGCCAGACATCTGAGGGCGGCTTGGCCAAAATATGAAGCCCGTTACGGGGGGGCGCGGGGGGGGGGGAATCTGGTTCATGTTTCCGATGGAGACAAATAGCCTTCCTCGGGCTGACAGCCCGGGTCTCTGGGTCGCTGGTGCAGGCCGACAGTGGCAGGCAGCTCTTGTCCCTTGTCGCTAGTCCCCTGGTGCTCTTACGGGAGCGGGAACACTGAGACAACGAGAACGGAAGATTTGCCCTGTGCCGGAAGCCCTTCCAGTTGCATTTTCTGGCTTAGTTAACCCCTGTACAAAATGGAATCTGTGCTTGCTTTGCCAGCTCTGGGCCTGCCACAGGTCAGGAAAGACCGCACATCTTCCGTATTCCCATCTATAAAACAAGAGTGACTTCATACATACATACACGCATATATGCACACATATGTGTACAAGTGCGTGCACACACACACACACACACACACACACACACACACACACACACACACACACACCTTCCTGGCAAAGTAAAGGAATACAATATTATCCCAAGTGTCTAACATCTTAAATGATTTATTTCTTCTAGAAGCATCTCCATAAGGATATCAGAAAAGTTAAGGCTAGGAACAAAGGAAGCCAAAAATCAAAGTATGAGAGATGATAAGGTGGTCCAACTTTCGGTATAGGGCCGGACAGTAGCGTGGGCTCCTTGCACTGCAGGGACTCTGGGACAGCCACGCGACTTCCCCACAGTGCCGACTGCTGCCAGAGACAGAAGCATAGATCCAGCTGGGTGTCGTTATATTTAATGGAACAGACCTTGCCCAGGATTAGTGGCACACCTCTGGAGTCCCAGCTCTCTGGAAGCTGAGGCAGGGGCATCATACGAAACAGCCTTGCTTACAAAGTTAGTTCAACCTGAGCTTCATAATTTAATGTTGTTTCGAAACCAAAAGGATAGATGGATGGATGGATGGATGGATGGATGGATGGATAGATGGATTGGATAGGCAGGTAGATATATTAAAAACAGAAAGGAATAGGTAAGGTAAGCTGGCAGACTGTTGGACCCTGGGTACCACACCATGATGTACTCAGCTAAACCCCACTTATCCATATATATATGAATATATACATATATATACACACACACATATACATATCCATCCCTCCATCTGGGTCAAGGTATAAAAATGAGGAGTTATTAGGCAGTGGCTATGCGATGCAGAAATCAAACGCTGTCATCTCTCTACAGGCTTTTCATTTCAAGGATGTCTAAACAAAATGAGATGACGCTAACGAAGCTTTTTGAACTACGAAGCGTGGGAGATCTCTAATTCACCGAAGCAGAGGAGCCTGGGGTTTTAATCTTAAACATAGAGAGAGTTCATGAACGAGAGGCTCTGGTGTGGTTTACTGAATTATAATTGACCAAAGGAACAGTAAAAATAGATTAATGCTAACATGAGTGATCAATTTCCCCCTGAAGTACTGAGCAAGGGTACTCTCTGCAGTTACTGCATTTCTAAGCTGCTCCTGATGTCTTGGATCCTCGACTGATGCTGGGTGATGCCGGGGCTGTGCCATGCTTCAAAGTTATCCAGATCCCAATTGGCCGTGTCCCATCCCTGCAATGCATTTCCCTAACCTCGAGACAAAGATCCATGTATCTCCTTACCCTTTAAATAAAACAAAACAAAAAAAAATAGCTATTGTAATGGCATGTGGTGGGAGGCACGGTCTGCATACCAAAGCCCATCCATGCCCTGCTAAACTGTTTAAGTATGGAAGAAGTAGTGTCTAATAACATCAGGAAATTGAAATTTAAAATTTTTTCTCACTCACTTATTTGATGAGAACTGGTACGCTGACAGGTGAAGCAGAAAGTCATTTTTCAACTTAAATGCCAAGTGGTTATATAGCATAATATCCAGTCAAAATTAACCACCTCACTGCTGTACTGACACCCAGCGTATTTAATGCCAACAGTTCCTGCAAAGCAAACGGGCAGACCTCTGGGAATGCGCGCAGGAAGGGGGAAAGAAACTGTTACTAATGCTTCAATTAGGTAGTGGGCGCCCCGACTCTCTGAGTGGGAAGAATGGACCGGCAGCCAGCTCACTCTCTGGGGCACTGAAGCAGGTCTGAACTCAGTCTGTGCCTCCGGGAGCCCCTCTGGGTACGCTAAGCCAAATTCTAGAAATGTATGAATTCATGTATGGCCTTCAGACAGCCTCTGTCACTAGGATTAACGTAGGTGGAGTTTCATAGGTTAAAGTGTGGGCGGGGGACTGGTGGAGTGGGGGGTAGGGGGGCAGGTGGAGCCAGGGGTGGGGTGGGGGAGAAGGGGGGATGGGGGTGGGGGGAAGGGGGAGGGTGGAGCCGGGGAGGGCAGAGGGGGGCTGGGGAAGAGAAGATGGCTGATTTCCTAAGGTGGATTCCTTTGGATTATCAAGCAAATATCCCCTGGCTCCAGAACATGACACATGGGCCCAGGGCAGTATGTGATGAGGCCCTGAACAGAAAACAGAGGGGATTAGATTCCAAGGAAGAGAGTGGAGCTCCCATCTGCCCATTAGAGAGGAGACAGAACCAGTGGCTGCCAATTCTAGCAAGTCTCTCTGAGGACTTTTACCAGTGCGCATGTGCCCACACCGCTGCGGCGGAGGGTGAAGGAGTGTAGCCTTCAGCTCCTACCAACAGACCGAGACCCTGGGGATCACCGGTGCCTCTGAATCCCCAGAGACTGAGTAACCGGGGGGCATCTTGCTTTCTCCTTCCATCTACAAGGCACAAAGTCAGGGTTCATTAGGTGTTTATTGACTTCTTCCCACTGGAAGGCCATCCTCTCAGCGTTCCATGTCTTTGGCCTTTTCTCACCCCATGGGATATTCCATGGGCCTCCCAGAGTCACAGCAACGCCCAGGAAGGCCTGGCTCCCCCAAGTCCCCAGGGGATACCCTAGAAATGAGCACACAGAGGAGAGGCTCTATGTTACTCTGTGTCACAGCACCCGCGCATACACGAGTCCAGCCTAGAATCCTGATCTCTTGGTTTCTAGCCATCTTTGGGGGCGGGGGTGGGGGGGGATAAATCAACATTAAAAACAACCATCGAAAACCAAGAAAAAAGAACTTAAGTAGCATAGAAATATTGAGATAAGCATTCAAAAGACACTACCTCCAACCCCATCGGCGACACCTGTGGCACCTGTCATTGCTGTGCCACAGATCCCAGGACAGGCCCACAGTCCCTCCCATCCCCAGCCTGGCCGCTGTGGGCACTCAGGGCTGTAGGGTTGTAGTGGCCATCATAAGGTGTCCAACAGCGTGCCTCTGCTCAGTCCACTCAACGCCCGTGTCATCTAACTCATGTGTCACACTCAAAAAATGGTGGCACAGATGACCGTATGTCCCTTTAGGACAAAGTCTCTCCAGGTAGGAGCAGTAGGAAGCTAGTTTGAGCAATGAAACCAGACCCGGTGGATTGACAGCCCAGCGAGGGGAGAGACATTCCACCCCAGGAGAAGGCCAGCTGGTTTTCTAGTCTCCTGCAGGTATGTAGACGACACATGCACCGAAGAACGCGTCTTCTGCCACACAAACCCGTTTTCCACGTTCCTGTGGCTATGTGTCCATCTGCGTTGCTAGTGTTCACTCATGGCCATTGTTTTTATTAGTTTTCACCTTCCACTGGCTCCTGTGAAAATTTCAGCCTAGAGTTACATTTTATTTTTAAAGACTGACTTTAGTTTTAAGCGTGTGTGTGTGTGTGTGTGTGTGTGTGTGTGTGTGTGTGTGTGTGTCTGTGTGTGTCCAGGTATGTGCACATATGTGTACATGCCAGTTGACCACAAGGGAGGTTGTTAGATCCCCCTGGAGCTGGAGTTACATGTGGCTGTGAGCCGCCCAGTGGTGGAATTGAACCTGTGTCCTCTGGAAGAGCCAGTGCCCTTAGTTACCCAGCTCCTGAGGGTAGAATTTCTTGTCTCTTTGTTGGTTTGTTTGGGACTTTCTTTGTATTTTGCATCCATCACAATGTTATCGCAGAGTGGGTTGAATTGTAATAAAAGGAGGAGGAAAGGGAGGGAGGGAGGGACAGAGGGTGGGTGAATGACCCAACCTGAGATGCGCCTGAAAAGATGCGCATGCGCTCACCAGCATACACAGCAGCACTCTGGGAGGAAAAGATGCGCATGCGCTCACCCACAGGCACGCCCACAGCAGCACTCTGGGAGGAAACGCAGCAACTGCAGAGCATCTACCGCTTTCAACTGGACAATGATTCCTAAGGTTCAAACTTCTCTGCGTAAGCGCTGAACATTTTCCTCAGTCCGCGTCGACCAGCATTCAGGGAACGAGGGAACAGTGCGTTGTTCATTCGCCAGTGAAGTAAGACCCTCACTTTTAAATAAGGATAGTTAGGGTTGTCAAAAGGGAGGGAAACCGTCTCTATTGCTTTAAAAGACAATTTACTGCATCATTAACACATGTCGCTTAGCGGAATGTCCTGTTATTTTTTTTGGAGGGAGAGAAGACTACTCCGCACTAAAAGTAATAACAACACAAACCTTTAATAAATAATTGTAACAGTTTATAAATATTTAAATGGAATATATCTAAAAGTCCCGAGGGACTGGAGGGAGCATGGAAGGAAGATATGACTTGCAAAGCACTGAAAACAGGTCCTGACACCTGTGTTGTCTGTGTCATCGGCTCCTTTTTTGCAGGTAGGGAAACGGATACTGGGGAGTCTTTCTGTAAAGGCGACCAAGCAGAGTGCCTGTCCTGAGTCTGTCGCAGAAGGAGCTGTGGAGGACGAGGACGACCAAAGAGTTCAGCAAAGGGGCGAACCCTGCTGACAACCCTTCCCAGCGAGCTCGCAGGGCATGCTGGGAAAGCCACGCTAGTCGTTTCCGTGAAATTTAGTATTCCAGCAACAGTGCTGAGTACTTCCAGCGGATCGCTCCCCTGGCACCCTGCGGCTTGTCTGGTCCAACAGCTGTGATCTGCCTGGTTACAGGTGATACCACTGACACTAGGAGAGGCTGAGGCGCGGCCCAAGGCCACCCGCCGCTCCGTGGTGGGCTGGGGATCTGGGGTCACGTGATGCTTGGTGGGAAACGCCCTCTCAAGACAGACCATAAAAGAGATGGCATCTTCTTGTTCCTCTGGTCGTGAGCATGGCTGTGCCAACCAGCTCGAAAACTCGGGATGAGCCAGGCTTGATGTGCTTAAAGCTGAGCTCAGGAAAAAAGGGCAACTGGGGGCAGGGTGGAGATGTAGCCAGGAAAGTCTCTGGTCATGAATGGACACAGACGAGGTTCCAGCATGTTCTTGCATGACGTGATGCTTGGGTTGGCAAGGTCCAACATGGAATCAAATTCCGGCAATGGGCAATTCCTGCTGGCCCGCGAGAACACACAGGAACATTCTTTGTCCCTCTGTCTATCTCTGTCTCTGTCCCTCTCCTCCCTTCATTTGGAGCCTAGGGCACATTGCCTCAGTAATTTCTAGAAGCCTTTGATGCTGGTAGCTGTTGGATGAGTCAAGACAAAATGGAGATGAAGAAAAGATGGCAGAGATCTCAGAAAACCTCGATTCGGGATCCCTGGTCGCACCAGCCCCAGCCGGCAGGTGCTTTTTATTGTTCTTCGGGTCAAGTCGCAGTTCCTGTTGTTGGAGGTCAAAGGCATTATAACACACACGCATACACACACATACACACACGTACACATACATATACACACATACACATACGCACACACATACACGTACACACATATATACACATACACATGTACACACATGCACGTACACACATGTACACACATACATGCACACGTACACACATACACGCATACATATACATACATACACATACATACAAACATATACACACACAAACACACATACACAGATACACACACAAACCACATACACACACACAGATACACACACAAGCACACACACACACACACACAAATACACACACACACAAGAGGGGGTTCAGGCAGTGTTTTGGGATTGGTCTTTATTACTAAGGACTGATATTACACACCCCGGTAACTACACCAGCTATCACACCTAGGTCACTTTCTGTAGCTGCCTACCATAAATACCGTGAGCAGAAGCAACTTGGAGAGAGAAGGTTCTGTTTCATCTTGCCGTTTCTAGTCCATCATGAAGGGAAGCCAGTGCAGAAACTCAAAGTAGGAACCCGGCGGCAGGAGTTAAAGCAGAAGCCATGGGGGGAGGGGGCAGGGAGGCAGGGGGTGGAGGGGCCACTGCCTTCTTGTAGAGCCCAGGGCAACCTGCAGGGACAGCACCCTCCCACACTGATCATCAATCAAGAAAATGCCCCACAGACCAACCTGCAGGCTTAGACTTTTTCAAAACCTACTTCATTCAGGGTCCTTAAGCACTTCAACCTCACTTCTAACCCACAGACCAGAGGAAGGGTAGAAAGAACGTTAACAGGAAAAAGAGGTCGTGGACCTGTTCAGTCACAGTCGCAATGGCCGATCCCACTCTGCGTTGTGAGGACACCAACAGTCCCATCCAATAGCCAACACCAAACAGCAACAGGAACCTGTGGTGCTGGCGCGACCCAGCAGAAGCAGCAACGCTCTGCAGAGTCAGCAGAAGCCAGCAGGGGCGGCTGATTGGCCAGAACCATTCAGAATCACCCAGAACCATCCAGAATCAGCCACAAGAAGTCGTCTGGATCGTTTCTCTCTGCGAAGCAAAGACCAGGCGAGGTCCCCAAAGTGTCCCCCAGCATAGCAGTACAAAAAGCCTTGTCCCCTTCCCTTCCCTTCCAACCATCACGCGCCCTCTCACCTGTCTGCTCCCAGAAGAACATCACCGTGCCCTCTCATAAGACATCTTCCAAAACAGCCCATCATGTGACCGCTCACACAAGGCAGCTTTCAGCAAAACGCCACGTGACACAACTGAGTCCTCAAACAAGCCAGAAACTTCCACTTGGCCAATCAGATGGAGGAATATTCTCAATTGACGCTTCTTTTCTGGCTTTTGTCAAGCTGGCAGAGAAAACAAAACAAAACAAAAATCGGAATGAGAGCCTTTAGCATCCTAGATGATACATGTCAAACCCAGCATACAGCAAAGAAAAGAAGGCCACCGTGAGGGTATCTAAGTTAGCCGTTCCCAAGCTTTGGGGAAGTCCCACTCACTTTAGTGAGGCGCCCACGTGGGACAGCCTCTGTTCAAGGCAGACACACGAGGCTATCTAGACCCTGAGGTGGTACCAACGCACTAATCTCCGGCCTCGAGAGCAGCAGGGGGCCCTCTGATCTCCCAGGAGTTTGTATGCAACAAGATTCCTTCTAAGACGCTAATCAATACTTCAACGTTTCCCACCATGATAGTTGCCTCCTCTCACTCGCCTACTGTATGATAATGAAAGAAAACGACCCGCTACCTTCTGTGCTCTGTCCCAGGGCAGAGAGGGTCTATCTCATTCCTTACGGATACCTCTCATTCCCCCTTCTATCTGGCACCACCCGTGCCAGGGGACCCTGGGACTATGGACACTGATTTGAACGGCATGTGTAGCCACACGCCATCTCTACTCAGAGCCGAGGCATGGCGTGGTCCACTAGGATGAGCAGGGAGAGGCTGTCTGCTGCGAGGAGGGTTCGCAAGACCTTCCTCTCTCCTCCAGGTCTCTGGGGGATATTGCTGCCTGCTTCTGAGCACTGCGGCCCCCTCTTGCATCCCAGCTTCTTTAAGGGCCCCTATCTCTGGTTCTCACTGCGCCTGCGCGTTCCTTGTGCACCCTTGGGGATGGCTCTGCTTGAGCGCCCCCACCTGCTGGGGCACGGAAGCTGGAGCTCAGCACACAGGGCCACACGTGCGAAGCTCGCGGGTGCTGCCCACGCTCCCACCCGGCTCATCGTGCCCCCGAGGAAATGCCAGTGTCTCTCCATCGCCTGTTTGACCATGGAATTACGCTGACACGTTGGCAGTCAAGAGTTTCCCGTGTGGCCTGCGGTGGCATGTGGCTCCTCACTTTCCTGCCCTCTCACACAGATGTAGAGATGCACGGCATGCCACTCAGAGACTGTCCTTATTTCTGCACAGGTATCTTACTCCTACAACCACATTGGCATTTTCTTAGTGGCATCGTCCTGACTACCTAGCCAGTGAGAGAGCCCCACAAAGGATCTTTATGAACACACCCCCAGTGACACTCCGCTGGGTGGGTCCTATTTTCATGCCTGCCATGGCTTGCCCCCCGCCCCCCGCCCCACCAAACCTAGCATTCTTAAACTTGATTTCAGCCAGACAATGCCCCCCCCCCATCCTAGTGTCACCTCGCAGGGACATTGAAGGAGGAGGATGGTGATTCTGAGGACACTCCCCAGGAATGCATAATGAGAAATGGCTTAAGCAAAACAACAAAGCAAAACAGCCGAAGACTCGGTATTTTAGGGCATAGTGCACAAAGGAGTGCTCGGGAACACAGAGAGAGAAAGAGAAGAGAGGTGAGGCATAGCGGTCCATCCTATGATGGGTCGGGAACACACAGGTGGCAGTGCCTTCCAGATGGCTTTGGGGGTATTGCGGCTCCCTTTGCCTTCTCTGGGAGGGATTCCAGGTGTTTTGCAGACCCTGCAACTGCCAACCTGAGCTACCACAGCTCACGAACAGAGAGAGAGAGAGAGAGAGAGAGAGAGAGAGAGAGAGAGAGAGAGAGAGAGAGAGAGAGAGAGAGAGAGCCCCACCAGTAGATAAATCTCTCAAATCGGAAACCATCAGACATTAGAGGCAGAAAAGGCCGTAGGAATGACCTAATTAGAGCCCCTCATTTTACAGGCAAGTAAACTAAGGCCCAGAGGATCGTGATTTCCCCCAAAGTCACACAGCTAATTAACGGAAGAGTCTAGACCGGAATCCGGGTCTCCCGACCCCTGGCAGATGGTTCATTCTATTGCCTCTGCCTCTTTTGATTAATAACCAGTTTCTGCCTAGTTCTACCTCAATAGGACTCTTTCAGATCTGTTCTCCGCATTTTTTAAAATAGGTATGACATAAGGATAGCATTTTGTGGTCAAGCAAATTGGAAAAAAACGGAAAACCCACAAACTAAACGAATTTATTGGTTCTCACATGCCATGACTTTAACATGATAATCCACAAAGGCCAGTGACGTATGTGGCATGTGTGTCATTACCATATCTAATCATGGGATCCTTCCTTGGCATATGGACATATGGAGTATATAACTAGAGAACTGTGCATCCATCAATGAATATAGATTTTTTTTCCTTTTCAAATTTCCTTTTCAACATAGACGTGGCTTTTGGAGTTCACATGCCCGAGTACAAGCACTCCACCAGGACTCTGAAGCATACCAACTTGTCTGCTCAGAGGATTCTAGGCTTTCACTCCTCCTCAATATCACCCGCAAAGTGGCACGTGGGAGTGGGAGGTATGTTGCCATCCGAATCCATCTGGGCTGCTATAACAAAATACCACAAACTGTGTGGTTTATAAACAACAGAAATCGCTCTCTCACAGTTCTCAAGTCTGAAAAGCCTCAGGTCACGGTGCCCAGCAGAGTCCTGTCTGGGGACGCTGATCGTTGGGGTTCGTGGACGGTGACTTCTCTCTGTGTCACCCCAAGAAGAAAGGCCAAGGAGGCTCTCTGGAACCTACTGGAATGGCACTAATCCACGCTAGGGGCCCACCTCACAACCTAGCCGCCTCCGAGAGGCTCCATTTCCTAATGCCACCAACAACGAGAGCCCGAATCTCAACCTAATTTTGAGGGTCCAAACCATTGCCCATAGCAGTGTGCCACCATCAAACAAAACAAAACAAAACAAAACAAAACAAAACAAACAAAAAACTTTCCAATGGAATTTTAATCTGAGAAAGTTAATATTAAACCTTTAAAGGCATCTATCCGTAATTACCCGAAATGTGCAGTGGCCTCGGAGCTGGGGAACGCATGTGGGGGTGGGCTTCACCCATTCAAATATGGGCCCCAGCTCAGACTCCTGACGGCCCCCACTAGAGTCATTGGAGGCTAAATGGCACAGAGGAGACTTTGCCGATGCAATGGGCCCATCACATGAACTCCCTGGCTGGCAGTGACACAAGTTATCGTACGGAAAGGCTTTATATGACTACGTCTTACCACATATTTCCAATTGAGTTATCACGGGGGTATTGAGGGAAAAAAATCATCGGAGTTGGCAGTGGCTCAGTAAATAAAATCACGGCTTTAATTGCTCCACTGTAGCAGGTCGATCATTATCAAGAAAGGTTTTGATATATTTTTTAATTAAACGGTGACTTTGTTGATCGATTTCACTGATAATCATGCAGTCCCCTCCCACATTTCCCAGCCGCCAAACTTCCTGAGTCAAAGAGCTGAGACCTAATGTAAGTTCAGCCCATAGCCAGCATCATGGCGTTAGGCATGTGTTCTCTGTTCTCTGTGCCTCAGTTTCCCCAGTCTGGGAGTACTTTCCAGATCCCCTCCTTACCCTCGGACTCTGATGTTTGAGTGGAAGACACCATGCTCCTGGGAAGAGCTTTAACAACAAATGAAGCCTGGACTGTAATTCGTTCAAGTATCCCCTAGAGGTTGGTGCTCAGTCCGAGGCACACAGATTTCCTCAGGGACTTTGGGATCTGGATCGTCCCCCAACCATGACTTTGGCAATTCTCTGAGTCTGTTTTGTGGCTTACAAAATGGGACCAGCACTTCCAGTGTGCATAGGGATAAGAGTAATCATACCTACCGGTGAGTCTGAAACCTTCCTATGGTCACTCTACCCCCCACTCCTGTTGCTTTCCACTGGTTGACCAATTAAAATTGATTGATGGATTGATTTTGAAATGGTGTCTTGCTGTGTAGCTCAGGCTAGCCTCAAACTCTCGATCCTCCTCCTGCCTCCAGAGTACTGGGATTACAAGTTTGCTCTATCATACCAGCCAGGCGCTGCCCTCCTTAACCCGTTCTCTTCACAAAGGGGATCCAGTCACTGCTCACACGCAGACCCACCTCCTAGGAGCAACGCCTCTTTGCTGTTGGGTCCACTCTATAGGTGGAGCTTGGAGAGGTCGACCGCTTTGTTTAGCCTGTGTAGAGCAATGAGAATAAGTGATTGGAGCGACCAGAAAGCAGTCAGAGCAGGCTGTGTGTAGGGGGAGTACATGCTCCATTGTCCCTAAAGCTGCTGCCTTTTCTATTGCCCCCCCCCCCCAAATGGATTCCATATAGCCCATTTGATCCAAGGACTCATATTTAACGCAGAAAACAGCGAGGAAGGACCTTCCGGTGGGCTTGGTATCCTTGTTTCCACGTCTACAGAAGTCCACCCAGCCGACCCCGTAGTATGTCCCCTCAGCAGGCAGCAGGGGCTGACTCTCTGAGCAGCCTCCAGCCCATGTGCCAGGTGCTCTCCTCTCTGACCTGACAACTTTCAGCACAGAAGGAAAAACAGTCTTTCACTTGCGACGTTTGCTTCTCGCTGATGCTGCGATGACAAAGAGAGACTGTGTTAGTGTAAAGTAAGGTAAAAGTTGGTGCCTCTTCTCCTGGGAGAGGACCCTCACTCAAGAGCCCACAGCCATAGTGGGGTCATATGTCCCAGGTTGGGTTCCACACACCCCTCAGCTGAGACCAGATGCTACCTGGCTTTGCCCATTTGCAAGAAACACGGCTGCCCACCGTCTTTCCACCTGGCACCAATCAGAAGGCCCCTCAAAGCTGAGAGCAGACGTGGGGTCTCTGTGGTAGGGGCTCCTTCCTGCAGAAACCCCTGCCCCCTCACTTGCTCAGAGACGGTTTGTCCCAGACGGGAGCCCTTCAGCCTGCAACTCAGTCTCTGAGCTCCGCTGGGAGCCTCACCTGAGGTGTTCTGGCATCATGTGGCACCCTCAGTGATGGCAGGTGGAGGACAAAGGGAGACTTCTTTTCGTCTGGCCTTGGAGGGAGATTCAGGGTCCCACTGAGCAGCTCGTCCTCGTAAAGGGTCCTGGTGAAGAGAGGCCATCAGGCTGCACGGGGCCTTCTGGGAAAAGGCTTGTGGAGACCTTGGGGGAAGCAACCCTTCCCCTATCTTCTCTGGACCTCTGGTTGTCAAACAAGGGGGACCCCTGGGTGCCAGTAGGCTCCTTGACTGCCTCACCCACCCTTTTTACTATGAAAACCTCTGCTCATCCCCCAATCTCAGGAGCCTGAAGAGCTCTTTGATCTCTTCCTGGGTCACAGGGGAGCTGGTTAAGTTTAGATGCAGCCTGGGATGAGATGGAAGGGGAGGCAGAGCTAAAGGTGGTGTTGAGGGCCTAGGCCACAACCACGTCATTGCCCCTGACCAAACTCATCCATTTTATTATTAGCTTTCTGAACATTATGATGAACTTTCTAGAAGTTCTGGTGGGTAGGAGAGTAGAAGTTAACCCAACAGCAGAGATGTAGTCTTGACAAATCATTGATGAACACTAACCATTGCTGGCTGGCTCTCAGGACAGAAATGACATTGGGAGACAAGTGAACACCAAGGACCCTCAAGAAAACCCTGAGAAGAGACTTCTGTAGTTTTTTCTTCCTCCGCCCTCATTCTTCTTCCTCCAAGTGCACAGATTGAACAAGAAGAAGCAGACATGAGGCCTTCTGGTGCAGGGGTTTCTGACTTTGGTCGTTTGTGTTGGAATGGGCAGGCATGTGAGCACACGGCAGGGAGCTGAGCAGCCAGTTTTCTGACCACGTCATACCAGACACGAGTAGCAGTCTCCAAAGCCGGACAAAAAAACCCCACCCAGCCGCCAGATACCACCTAACATGCCAGGGGCCCCTCTGTTTCTCAGATGAGAGCCAGTGCTGGACATGTGCCTTAGTGTCGGCTGTGGATGGAAATGTAAACATATTGCTTTACTTTAATTGCACGTGTTTTAGTGTGTGTGTGTGTGTTTGTGTGTGTGTGTCTGTGTCTGTGTGTGTATGTATGTATATGTGTGTGTACGTGTGTGTGTCATGTGTGTGCTTGTGTGTGTATGTGCATGTGTGTGTATGTGTGTGTACATGTGTGTCTGTGCGTGTATGTGCATGTGTATGTGTGTGTATGTGTGTGTATGTTTGTATGTGTTTATGTGTATGTGTGTGTATGTATGTGTACCTGTGTATGTGTGTATGTGTGTATGTATGTGTGTGTATGTTTGTATGTGTGTGTGTATGTTTGTATGTGTGTGTATGTTTGTATGTGTGTATGTGTGTGTATGTGTGTGTTTGTGTGTGTGTGTGTGTATGTGTGTATGTGTGTGTGTGTAAGCCACAGTACCCATGTGGGAGGTCAGAGGACAGCTTTTTGGAGTTGAGTCTCTTCTTCTACCATGTGGAATCCTGGGACTGAACTGGAGTCCTCAAGCTGAGCCATTGTGCCAGCCTCAGGGATGGATATGCTTTTAAATGTCTTTCATAGTTTATAACCCATAAAACAGTATTCTCGCCTGTGAAACACATTTTTTTTTTTACTTTACTGTTTGCACAGGGCAGATGTAGCTTCTTCTCCCAGTGTGTATTTTGAGGCCTTAACCACAACTCACCTTCAGATGTGACCAAAAGAGGAGGTGAAGTTAAAATAGGGCCCAGGCTGGGCCCAATACAGCATGGTCAATGTCTCTATAGGGGAAGAAACTTGGGGTACAGAGACTCCCAAAGGATGAAGAAGGCAGCCAGCTGCAAGAGCAGATCACAGGCCTCCTCAGGAACCAGCCTTGCAGCGCCTGACACCATGACATTAAATTTCATTCCTTCAGAATGGTGATTAATGTCTGTGTGGATGCTGCCCAGGCTCTGAGTGCTGCCGAGGGCACGCCCTGAGCCTGACACGAACCTCCAGGAGCCCAGGAAGTACACTGTGACCACCCGGGAAGGAAGGGTGCATTTGTGTTCAGAGTAAGGCCCGGGAAGACATGGCAGCAGGAAGTGAGGGCCTGGGAAGACATGGTGGCAGGAGGTGAGGGCCAGGGAAGACATGGTGGCAGGAAGTGAGGGCCAGGGAAGACATGGTGGCAGGAAGTGAGGGCCAGGGAAGACATGGTGGCAGGAAGTGAGGGACAAGGAAGACATAGTGGCAGGATGTGAGGGCCAGGGAAGACATGGTGGCAGGAAGTGAGGGCCAGGGAAGACATGGCAGCAGGAAGTGAGGGCCAGGGAAGACATGGTGGCAGGAAGTGAGGGCCAGGGAAAATATGGCAACATGAAGTGAGGGCTAGGGAAGACATGGCGGCAGGAACTCCAGGTGGCTAGCTGGGGAGCAGTGGTGAGATGGATGCTAGGACTTGGCCGGCTTCTTTGCTTTTCCCTTTTGTCCACTCCAGACCCCCAGCCCATCGGGAGGTTCTGCCCACACTCAGAAACCTCACTGGATAAGGCTCTTAATACAACCAGAGACTCTCAGTCTAGTCAAGTTGATCTGGAAGAGTCACCATCGCAGGGGCTCCAGGATCAGTATCCAGGGAATGGGCACTTCCTTTGCAGGTAACAGTTCTATTTTCCAGGATTTCTTTCTTTCTCCGTTAGCTTTTGTTTCTGTCACGGACTTGGCTGTTGGCCAACCACGTGCGCTTCTTGGTGACAGAAGAAACATAGGTGGGTGATACATGACATGCTGTGAAATGCTTTGTCCCTGTTGTCTGCTTCTGTCTGTTTTTTGTTGCTGTTGTTGTTGTTGCTGTTGTTTCAGGGTTCACAGCATCCTAAGACTTCATATAGATTTGACCGCTTAGATGCAGCCAGCCATTTGCTCTTGGTCAGCAGCACAGGGTCATGCGTTATTCGCCTTATCCTGGCGATTAATGTATCAAGAACATCAGGGACTGGATTTAGGATGAAAGACACATGGCTACACCGTAAGGGTTACATACATATAGCAGAAAGTATGAATCTGGATCCATTGCCAGAGGCAACGGTAGAATGCTCAGTGGTAGACTGCTGACCCAGTACACTAGGCTCTAGCATCTTAGGCTAGAACCTAGGCTCTAGGCTCCATCCCTAGTACAGAAAACTAAACTAACCCATGGTTCACAAACTTGGTCCCAGCTCTTAGGAGGCTGAGGGAGAAAGATGTTAAGTTCAGAGCCAGCCTGGGCTACACAGCGGACCCTGTCTCAAAAAATTAAACCATAAATTTTAAGTCATTAAGTGGATGCTGGGAATAGAGAGATGGCTTAGAGGTCCAGACTTGAGGATTCGAGCTTGGATTTTCAGCACAATGTCAAAGCCAGGCATGGCAGCGCGTGTCCCGCTGCCCCAGCTCTAGATGGGCAGAGAGGAGTAGATGTCGGGTGGAAAGTGTGCACGCCCACGCCATCAGAGCTCCAGGCTCAGGCTGAGTCCTTGTCTCCAAAAACAAGGTGGGGAGAAGTGGAAGAGGAAGGCAAAGCCAACGTCTGAAGACGCATAGACAGACACAGACACACAAGCACACATACTCACAAGTGGTCATATCTGCACCCATACATGCACACAAGCACACAGGCAAGTGCATTTACACACACACACACACATACACACACACATACATAAGCACACAAACACAAACTCATACATACACATGCATGTATACACACAGGCAAGTGCATTTACAAACACATACACATAAGCACACATTCACACACACACACACACACACACTCACATATACACAGGCAAGTATACACAGAGGCAAGTGCATTTACAAAATAGATAGATGAACACACATACACACACTAATATATACATAGGCATGTATACACATAGCCAAGTCCATTATATCACACACACACACACACACACACACACACACACACACACACACACATCACAAACACTCCATTCACACAAACAAATACTGAAAGATTGGTGAAGGTGTCCCGGCTTGTCACAATGATTGTCATGATGACTTTCCTGCAGAACCGTCCTCTCAGAAGCTAAGCAGCATCTAGGGAGAGCGGCCGTGGTTGCTGCCTCGCTTGCTCTCTCCTCCGCTTGCTTTGCTACTATGACCAGATGAAGTTAGTCATCACATCTGACATCCACAGACTCCATGAAACAGGTGCGCAACCCCCACTGGACATGCGAGGCTGTGCGCAGACCTGAACAGATGTCCACAGACCACCCCTCCCTCACGCCTCATCACCGTCTGTGAGAGGGCTGCAAAAATGACTACAGAACCCGAAGTCACTAACGTCTCAGATAATACCTCATATTTCATGGTAACATGATAATCTCTCTCTCCCTCCACAACATACACACACACACAGAAAAACATACACACATTGACACAAACACAGACACACAGAAACACACACAGAGACACAGAAACACACACACAGACACACACAGAGACACACACACAGACACACAGAAACAAACACACTGGCACACAGACACACAGAAACACACACACACAGAGAAGCAAACACACCCACACACAGACACACGAACACACACATATGCACACAATCTTCAGATTTTGCTTGGACTTCTAAAAAATGCCAACAGTAATAAGCACATGAACTATCTTTAGGATTGATGGGAAATGAGAAAAAAAACACAAAGTTCCGTAGATTTGTCTATTTTTCCTCCTAAGAAAGATGTATTGTGTCGGTACCAGCAATAAGATGAAGAAAAACCATGAAATTCTTCATGTTATTACATGAAAATTGTCATGCTGCCAGGACACCCCCATTGCCCATGAGCAGATGAGCAGCTGCAGACACAGAGTTTTTATCCTCAAATTTTTTTCCCATTTTCCTTGGACAGTAGCTTTAGCCTTGTGCAGTTGTAAAGTCCCACAAAAGAGTATTTACTTTTATCTTGTCAGAAAATGCCGTCATGAAGGGATCATAGACGCCCCGTGTTTATCAGGCTGTCCCTGCGTACCGGTTGTCATTGGAGATATAGCCTCCTGTTTTCTCTCCCTCTCTCTGCCGCTGAGGAAAATGAAATGTCTTGTTGCTCTCTTTGACGACAACAACAACAACAAAATATCAAGAATGCTAAGTTTATCGGAGAAAGCCCGTCTTCTCATTAGTACTATGTTAGCGATAAACAATGTTTTATGCCCCATAATTAAGGTACAGGTAATGAGCAATTATGCAGATCATGAATTAATTATATTTAAAATAGAGGCCGTTACAATCAATATTCGCCACAGTTTCAACCGCATTCTGGAATTAATAAATCTAATTAAAACTTCCCATTGGCAGGAATCTGTTTATGTCACCTTTCTCAAGAATCACAATTAACAGCTGTCGGTGACTAATGTATGCCATGTCACTACACACAGACACCAAGGTTTTAGGGGTGCCACACAGGCACCTTTTGTTGAGCTAGACTGGTTAAGACAAACCTGGGTTGAGGTGATCGTTTCTTCTTCTAGCCTGCTCCCCTCCAGTGTGGGTCAAAGGTATCTTTGACGGACAGTGGAACCTCATCTTTCTGGATTGTGGTCCGGTAGCAATTGTTTCAGAGACAAGTGGGAGGAGACAGTCATTGTTGTGTGGCCGATTTGTGTTTGCCTTCAGCAAGCCCGGTTTTGGGGAAACCTCCCTTCCCTGCTTTGAAGCTGTACTTCCAAATGGGGTGGCCTCTCTCCTCCCTTCGGCAGCCTCAGCCCCAACAGACAAACCTCAGGATTCCCTAACCGCAGCCTTAGTAGAGAGTATTGCTGCGAGATCTGGGTAGAGGCCCAAAGTCACAAAGGTAACTTTGACGAGGCTTTTGGGGACTATTAGTCAGCTTTCGGCAGAGGACCAGACCTATCACACCTGGCAGGCTGAGAACTGGGAACAGCTCTGCTCGTGAGGCATGAAGGGTTCCTGGAGGGAAGCTGGGCCCAAGTTCATGTTGGAAATTCAGAGATGCTAGTTCTGGTATCACCGATGGAGTCAGCATCATCAGCAACTGGGTACATTAACCCTGAAGCCAGAGGGAATGCCCAGGGAGCGCTCTCGCCTTCCACACCCTTTCCTACCTGTGCCGATACCTTAAAGAAGCGTCCACATCCACACTTAGGGTGAGTCTTCCCGCATGGCCTCGAGCAATCAAGAGAATGCCACTCTTAATCTGCACCCCCCTCCATGCCCCAAGACGTGTCCACATCATGTAGGAGAGCCTCAGCAGAGGCTTTCCTCCCAGGAGCCTCTCAGTAGTGGCAAGCTGACATTTAAAGCTAATCATCTCAGGGACAGAGGCCTCTTGTTTGCCACTGTACCCAAACCAAGAAGATGTGCAGAAAGAGCCAGAAGCCAGCACACTCCTGCTGCTGAGAGCAGAACTGGAGGAGAGGGAGCAAGCCCAGAGAAGGAAGATTTGTGCTACCAAATCCACCTGTGCCCAAAGTCATCAGTCCCGGGTTTTTTCTTGCTGGGAAAAATACTGGAAGAAAAACACTGAAGGGAAAGAGTTGAGCAGCCGCTTCTACCGCCGTGGGCCTGCGCTGAGGAGGAGCATCATGCCTGGGAGCATTTGATAGAGCAGAGCAACTCCTACCCGGTGCTGCTCAGAGAGCAAAGAGGGAGACACAGGAAGGGGGCAAGGAAAGGTATAGCCTCCATGGATATGCCCAAGGGGCCTAGTTTCTTCGGCCAGGCCCACCTCCTAACCTTTGTGGCATCTTCTTAAAATAGCAGCAGCGTCGGCTTGGCTCTAAAGCCTTCAGCACCCAGGCATGAGGGAAAAGTGTTTTATGTTCCAATCTTCTCTCCTCCGGACTCTGGAACTGCCACTCAAGACAACCAGGAAGAGTGCTCTCTTCATGAAGCCAGCCTCTCCGTGATGTCACTGGCATGGTACAGCGAGAAACAGGTGCGCATTCAGCACACCCGTCACTTCCGTATAGTCTTTTTTTTGTTGTTGAACCAACTCACCCTTTAATAACTTAAACATCTTGGGCAAAATAAAAGATTCCGAGCAGTAGAAGGTAGGTGATGGGACAGGGTGGCGTGGAGGTCGGAGAGACCCTTAAATGAAAGTCGGGTGCATCGCTCTGTGCTATTGGATTGGATATGCAAATTGCACGTGAGTTTCCGGCAGATGGACGTGACGTGTGAGGATGAGGTCTCTGCGTTAAGGGTGGGATGGAGCTTGCTCCCTAAGCCCTGCTGAGAGAGGGCATCAGGGAGCAGCAGACTGCTGCCTCCAACGGCTTTCTGTCTGTGGGCTGGGAAGAGTGTCCCCCCAAAGACGCAGTGATCCTTGGACGGTCGCCTGAGGCGGACCCTTGGCAGTGGGAACCCCCTGTTAGACTTGGGTTTGGTAGGCAGCTCTCTGTAAAAGATGTTTGTATCCATCCTCGTGTTTGCCCGTCGCAGCAAGATCTGTGTCCCTGCTCGGTTCCCACCACCCTCGACTGACTGACCAGATATCAGGGAGTTGGGCTGAGGTCTGGGTGGGGCCTGGGTAGTGACTTGACACATGCATTGGTCTTTTCTCTCATTATTAAGTAGGACACGCTGTGTTTCAAGAAAGATGGTCGATGCCAAGCCCCCAGGTTTTCCGCACCATTTGAGAATTCGGTAGTGAGAGTGCACTCTCTTATACTCCACCCAACATATGCAGAGGCTGTGTGATGCTGCAGAGGGCCTGGACTCCCAACAGAGGTGATTTCTCCTAAAGCTGATGCGGCCTGACTTTTCAGGCCCCTTCATCCCACGGCTTCCTTCTAACCCCTCAGATGGGACCAAGGAATTCGAGTGTGTGCTCCTGAGGGCTTGAAGACTGTTAAGAAGGCTCTGTGACCGGTGGGAGAGCCTGTCTTCTTCCCTGCTGATGCCCTCTCCTCTTGAGGAGGTTGGTGACAAGCTGACTGCGATGTTTGGGGGGAGTTGAGTGCAGGTAAACTAAGGTGGGGTTTGGAGGGAGCCTGTGTGTTACGTTACTCGCGTGTGTAGCTGCCTGCCCGCCACACTGCTGGCCAGCCGGGATGACGTAAGACATGCTACTCCCGTTTCTTATTGCAGCCTCTCTCACACAAGCAGCGGATACAGAAACTCACACAGGATCAGGATTTCAGGTGAAGTGCAAACCTGTCTGCCGGCGCTGCCTCGGGACTGTGGAGAGGTAACACGCTTTAAAGCACATGAAGCCAGATACTCTTCTGTGAGACTTCTTTCTGCCATCACAAATGTACAAATTCATTAATATATAGTATACTATGATGGATTCCTAGTCAGTATAAAAATCATGCATACAGTCACACACACACACACACACACACACACACACACACACACACACACACACATCTTGCTTTTCCCTTTTTCAATGGAGAATAAGAAAAGCAGAAAGCACAAGAATTCATGTTTGTATGTCACAACACTATAACGGCCTACTGCCCAGAAAATTCATCAGACTGTGAATTTTCATATTGTATTCGTGCCACTAGAAGTACCTTTATTCCTATTTTAGAAAATAAAATTATGATATTGCTGATCAAAGAGAATGCAGACAAAATGAAGGATAGATACTTTTTAAATGGACTAGAGTGATATGTTAGAATGCTAAGTAATAAAAGATTAATCAATTAAATACGATTTTTGAGATATTTGTGGTATGAGATGTATGTGGTCTTAGACACTGCATACTTTTGATTTCTTATTCTATGTAAATATCTGTGTGTACCCTTTAAAAGGCACCATCAAAATATCAACATCTCGTGAGTTTGTAAAGTCTGGCTCCGTCTCCTGTTGGACCTCCACCACCATCCAACTCTTGTATCAGCCTCTAGGACAGTGTTTCTCATCCTGCAGGGTCATGACCCCTTTGGGGATAGACTGATCCTTTGACAGGGGTCACTTAAGACCATTGGAAAACGCAGATATTTGCATTATAACTTAGGACAATATCAAAAATACAGTTATGAAGTAGCAACAAAAATAATGTTATGGGAAAAAAAATTAAAAAAAAATAATGTTATGGGTTGGGTAGGGGTCCTCAGCACAATGTGAGGAACTGCATCGAAGGTTCTCAGCGTTAGGTAGATTGAGAACCACTGCTCTAGGGCTTTCTCTGAGTCACAAGTGTAAAAGACAAAAAAGAAAGGCAATGACTCGTGAGCATGACAACATTTTAATTAATTCAGAAGATAAGATCTGCAGAAACAAAGAAGTCATGGAAGGATAGACTCAGTAAGTGCCAAGTTTAAAGTATCACTAGGGAACTTTCCAGAATAAGAATTCTCTGTCTATACATCATGGTTCTCTTTGTTACAGGCACCTTGGAAGATTAGCACTAGCAGCCAATGATCCAAGAACAGTCAGACCCAGTCACATTCATAGGGGAGGGGAGTAAGGGGAAATGAGAGGGAGAGAGGAATGGGAGGATACAAGGGATGGGATAACAATTGAGATGTAATATAAGGAAATTAATAAAATATATTTTTTAAAAAAGAACAGTCAGACCTTCCTTGATTCCTTTTCTAGAAGTTCCTTGTCCTGACTGAGTTTTGGGCCAACTTAACACAAGGTAGAGTCATTTAAGAAGAGGGAACCACGCCTCCGTCTGAAGTTTTGGGCCTGTAGGCAAGCCCTATGGAGCATTTTCATAAACAGTGGTTAATGTGGAAGGGACCAGCCTACTGTGGGTGGTGCCGCTCCTGTCCTGGGATTAACAAGAAAGCAGACTGGGCAAACCATGGGGTGCAAGCCAGCAAGCAGCACTCCTCCTAAAACACGGGGTGAGGTTTGGCACATTTGAGCACAGAAGCAACATACATGGGAAATGAGGTGTGGCCCCTGGGGTGGGCTGAGGGCCTCTGTAGATAGCTTTTCTGTAGCAGGGCAACACACATCGAAACTGGGAACAGTTGGCCTCAGCTTTCCAGCCCTTGAGTTAATTTAGCTAGTTGCCTCCTAATGTCCCAAAGAATAGGAAACCCAGAAGCACCATGCATTCCAATAGAGGGCTCCTGCTATGGATCCACCCAGGCTAGCTGAATTCGGAGGTGGGGGTCAGAAAGGGCAGACCCATTACACCCGAAGTGATGCCGTCTCAGTGGAGGGGGTCCCCACACAAACACACATCCAGTTAGTGGATAACCTGGTTTTCTTTAAAGCTGAGTGATCCTTCTGTTTCTTTGTTTAGGGCCAAGTTAGAGTGGAGATCACATAGAACATGGCTGGTCTAGGAAAGGGTGTTACAGAGTCCACAAGCAACTACATCATTCATAATCTGACTATAGAAAACACAGGGTTGCTATTCACTGTTTTTTTTTTTTATCCTTCAGGTTGTATTATTATCATTTTATTATTGTACATATACATTTATATTGTTACACATATATACAGTAGATTACCTATGGCAAGAAGAACCGGGACACAATGAGGAATTATATAAATGTCACATTCTTAGTGTTTTGGCTATTTGTATTTGGCAGCCTTGAGGAACACATCTTTCCTATCTTGGTGCATCTGAATTTCTGAACGTAACTCAATCTCCATCACATCTTGTCATTAGCAACTTAGAACACCTATCCAGACCTAAAAACATCCTAACCCCTAAACAATTAAACTTCATTAGAAAACTAAGCTACCTGGTCTTCAACTCCCTCAGAGACTTGAGAAGGATTTTTTTTTAATGAGAAAGGAATTCAAGTCCACACATATTGGCCAAATGGAAGATTGTACGGACCTTCTCATGCAATGGCTTTCCTCTAAATAATAATAATGCAAAATAAATTCAGAGCAGGCCCTCTTTACTCAGTTGATAGACTGTCACCAACAAAACCACGACACACTTGACGAATCCACACACAAATATTGACTTGGCCAAGCTTAGCTGGTCAGTCTTGATGGGGGATGCGGCCTCTTTTGGACTCTAGAAAACAGTACTGTAGAGGACACAGGCCTGATGTTCCACCCCTCCCTATCCTGGTCTGGAGATTTAACTCCTGCCTCATGTTTAAATGAAGAAACAGCCAAAAAAGGGGGCATCAGAAATAAGCCAAAGTCACTGTGCAGATTTGCACCTTGATGTGTGTGTGTGTGGCCCCACAGCTAGATCTCAAAATCCCCCAGTTCGTATTTTAGGTTCTGACACCAGAGTTGGCAGTATTTTAAAATTCTCTATTCCATGTCAGCAGCTCACGGTACAGCTGAATATCAGCCCTATTTAAATCTGCAAGAAAATAGCTGCAGGTGACATAACCTTTCGTGTCGTACCACTGTGTACATACACAAATAATTGGGGCTCTTGACCCTGTCTGGGCCCATACAACTGTAAGTACAAACTTGACATTTTTATACTGCTGCTAGCCTTTCCCGTTGTTATTTTCTGTTTCAATAATCCATTGCAGGTAGAAAAATGAAAGAAGGAAGCATGAATGATTAATGCTGTCAAGCTAAAATAATGTATTTAGAAAAAAATCTATAAATCTGTTATTTGTGGCATTTTAAAACGGAACACGACAGTCCTCCGTGCCACGCAGCCTGTGTCCCAGCAGACGAATGTGTGCGTCGTGCCGCCCCGGAAGCCAACAAGGCCAACGGGCCTCTGGAGTCTGGACTGGATTGCTGGGCTGCGGTTGGCCTGGGAAGGACATGACAGGAAACTTGGGTTCTCCTAACACCAAGGTCAAGAGCAAAGGCCCATGAGAGGCTTCGGCAGAAAGCATCACATCAGCCAGTCTTGTGCTTTGCACCAAAGTGAAGCTAAGATCTGCCTTCTCTATGTTCCTGACCCCTCATCACCTAGTTTCTGCACCCCAGAGGTTCCCAGGCATGCTGTACCCCCCCCACCCCCACCCTCCGCTCTAAGCCACCCTCCACTGGATTGAGTTCAAATGTCAAAAGGTCAACTCGCAAGTCGATCAAGTCAGGACTTACTGGAGGCTCAGCCCAGCTCCCTGAAGTCTGATCAGTGCTAATCCTGGCTCCTCTATCTCATGACTTTACCGCCCCCACAGGCCCCAAACTGAACTTTCTCAGACTCCAACGCACCCGATTCCAGCCCCACTCCAAGATGCTCACCATCTGTAGAAGTTAACGCCTACCTGCAGCATCCCTTCTCGAATTCTGACGTCTCTACTGTGACCCAACAGGCCCTGGTTCAAATAGTACAGGGCTTACCAACACCTCACCAGCTTCCCATGTGGCACATTAAAGCGGCTGGGTTGGCAGAGTAGTCAAGGTATTTGCCACTCTGGCTTGGGTAACAACTCACGCTTCTGCAGACAAAACCAAATTATCCACCAACTCCAAGCTGCTTAGTCCCTCGTCAGAGTTGACACATGTGCCGTCTTAAGTAGCGTTGTGGACAGGCGGGCAGACAGCTGGAAGATGCAGCTACCATGGAAGTCGATGTTGGTGCTGGAAGGTTGGACAATGGTCAAGGAGAAATGGTCCCTGGGGAAAATCTTGGGTCACTGTCAAGAAGAGGGGGTCCCCAGGGGATGTAGATGCCCTTGTGGAGAGCATGGGTTCTTGGAGCATGGTCCCACTTAAGAGGTGTCTCTGGTCTGCTGGAAGAACCCCCCCCCCCAAGTAACCTCACTGTCTTAGAGCAGCTCTGGTGGACAAAAGCCTGCTGTCCCTGTGCTGTTGACTCTATTTTTGCTTGACTAACTGATGCCATAGCTTAAAGCAATCCTACAAGGGAGACATGGGGCACCCCAGCCCGACGGGGTAGGGAGGGATAAGGAAGCAAGTGGTCACACAGTGTTGAGGGAGCCTGCTCAGATCTGGATGCCAGTGTCTGAAAGTTGGCCCTCAGTCGGGCTGGCGCGTGGTACAGAGACAGTGACTGGGGAAAGGCCACCGTGATAGTAGGAACCATGGGAGCTGGAATGCATGTCTCCTCTGGTCCAGGTGTCTCTGCCGCTAAGGATGTAGCCTTGGTGCCACACGCTGTAGGAGGCAGAGAATAAAGTGCATATAGCCTCCATAGCATAAAAAAAAAATCTGACTCGTGGCATCACAAGTCGGTCTTGTGGCTCCTTCTAGAGCACGTAGCCTGAAATCTTCCTGCCCCAGATCCACTCTGGTAAAATGAACAGCCACACCAGGCTCCTCTCCCTGGGTCTGTCATATATACGTATCTGGCCAGTGGAGTGGAAATGGATTTTAATCCAGTTTGTGTTTCTGCATTAGCGAAGCTCACGGATACATGGGCTGTTGGAAGATGTTCGTTTCCGCTCAGGTGCTGGGCCTCAATAATTTAAAATTAACTCAACTCTCTCAGCATAAAAAGTAATGGATCTGTCAGGGCCCGAGTGCGGAATGCCTAATTTAAGATTTTACATGCTAATTCTGAATAAATGGAGGTGTCACGAGAAGGAAGGGCTCTCTTTTTAAGTGCATGAGGAAGACCGTGAGTTAGTGGAGACCATTAAAGGCATACCTTTAGCGTCTCGGTCTCCATGAACGCCAGACTCAGACTCAGATCCTTGAACGTCTGTCTTCAGAAACCCCAAGCACATAAGCTGAAAGTGGGGTGCCAGCCGCTCTGAGAGCTCTGACATATGGGTGCAGAACACCCCCTCAGATATGACCCGGAAGACTGGGATCCAATACCAATAGCATGTTTTTCCGGAACAAACTTCAGTTTTGTCCCAAACCCCTCAGGCTAGGGACACACCTAAGAGCAGGGGAACCTGGGTCTTCCCTTCCAGGTGGGCTTTCTCCCTCTGCCTCTAAAAGATCTGCCTGGAACTTCCATGACGCACCTGAGGGCAACTATGTAGATATTACTTTGTGTGGCCCTAACTCAAAATGTCCATAGGTATCTGAAGATGCTTTACAATCTCCCGTATCCCTAACTGTTTTTGCTGTTACTTATCCCTGCACTATTTTGCCTGGGAAATTTGGGGCATGGAACAGAAACAGGAGGTGAAGGCCCTGCTCTCCTTCCCGTCGGAACGCAAGGTGTAGCAGCCCTGACCTGCAGCTTGCCTCATCTGTGTTCTGACTGCTCACCCAGGGGCTCTGTCTCTCTGCGTTGAGGTCAGGAGGTCAAGCTGTGATTTGTTTTTTGTTTTTTGTTTTTTTTTTTTCCCTCTTTCGTATTAGTGAAAGTTGTCAGCATGCTGAAACATCAGAGAGAAGCAACTTAAGGGAAGAGGGTTTACTCGGGCTCGCGTTTTGAAGGGACACGGTCCATCCTGGTGGGGGGAAGGTATGGAAACAAGGCTTGCTGGTTGTTGCCATAGGAGCATACACCGGCTTTCTTCCATCTGTGTGGATCAAGATGCAAGAGGGACTTGGACCAGGAGAAGAATAAACTCTAACCCTTCACGCCCACTTCCACCAGACATGCCCAACCTTTGAAGAATTCCAGAACATTCTAAAACAATTATACCGGCTGGGGACTGAGTTCTCAAAGGCAGGAGCCTGTGGTGGCATTTTGACTTCAGTTACAAATAGTGGCAGTGGACAGCTTGGGCCTGCCATCCAGATTGACTCCAGTCTCCTCACATACCCCTTCTCTGTCTCTCTGTGTCTCTGTGTCTGTCTGTCTGTCTGTCTGTCTGTCTGTCTGTCTGTCTCTCTCTCTCTCTCTCTCTCTCTCTCTCTCTCTCTCTCTCTCTCTCTCTCTCAGCCCAGCTTTCAGCATCCTTTCTGAATCATGTGATGTAGTGGCAGTGGGGGGTTGGGTGGGGGGTTGGGTGGGGTGTTGGATGGGGGTGGAGCCTGGGGATTAAGAGCCCTGAGCAAATGCACAGGTTCCTTCCTTGGCCATTTCCCCTGTAAGTCGCCCAAGGCCCTCTATGAACCACCCGCTCTTGGAGTCACTCATTCCCACAGGCAAGCACACAGGGCTGTGAAGTTCCCAGGACCAGATGTGGCCTAGGTCCTTCCCTCCTTACTAACCTGGACCCCGCCAAGTGCCGGTCCAGAGGGAAAGCCCACAGAGGGAGAAGGTGATGTCAGTATGGAGACTGCCACACTGCTGGACTCTGTGTGTGCATACAGTCCATAGCTGGAAGTTTCTGAGTCCCTTTTAGGCAAACACAGCACGCGGCTTAGAAATGCTTGAAGGAGGCCTGTGTTTCTCATCAGGTATAGTGACATAGTGACGGGACTCCATGGAGTCGCTGGTGGCGTCTCTCTTTCTCTGCTTTCACTGGCAGGGTAGAATTCAGGGCGTTGGGGGCGGTAGCTATTGGAGCCTCCCAGGGATGTGGCCCTTAATGCAAGACCTTCAGTGGCAGCGGCAGAGCACAAAGGAGTCATATTCCTAGGAGCTGGCCATGTCTCTGTTTCTACTTTTAAATGAAAAAAAAAAAAAAAAAAAAAGTAGAATAAGTATCCGAAAGCCTTTTCCTTCCCACGTAGACCCAAGGAAACTTCTAGAGTCTAATTTTTCAGGTGTGAGCAAGCACCTCATTTTTTCCCCCTCCAAGTAGAACCCAAGAGATAAGGAATAACTCCCTCTCCACCCACGGTTCATCTCTTCCTGCCACTTCCTTGTCCCTCCCGGGGGATTCCACCCCAGCCTTTGTCACTTGCCAGGGCTGCTTTTTTCAGGATTTTGTGAAAATTCGCCTGTGTCTTTCAGACTCTGAGCTCTCAGTAGCCCGGTCTGCTTGTCTCTGCAGCTCCAAGGGCCAGGCCCAGAGCAGGGCTTACTGTGCCTGCTAATGTCATTTATAAAACCGAGTTCCTGAACTACATCCACACAGCTGCTGTATGCTTCACGGAATGAGATGCAGATGGTAGGTTTTAAGTGAGGGGGAAACAAACACTGGGATCACTTGCTTACAGTGTTTCCAGAAGTTTCTCTCTCCAAAGAGGAGGAAATTTGGAAACACCTCTGTAAGAGAGCTGTCGTCTTCCAGGTCCACACACCTGTAAGGTGCGAATGTCAGCAAGCCGACTCCATCAGCGGAGTTCACTGTTGTGGGGAGCTGAGGGCTCATTGAAGGAAAATAAATCAGTGTTCAGAACGGATTCAGGAGAAGATATCAAATGGCTTTATTGCTCTTGGAGGCTAGCCTTTATAGATAGAGGAATACATACAGTGAGCTGAGTATTTCAGACAGTCCCTAGCGGACCACAGCTCAGGAAGAAGAGGGGCAAAGCTGGCATCTGGGAAGATGCTGCTCTAGGGCGGAAGGCTACATAGCTCTTGGGGCCCCATGCAATGCTGAGGCTGTGTTGGCTAGCTGTGGAGAGCCACATCTACTTTCCAGTCTGCGTCCGCATTTCCTGGGTGCTGTGCCCAAGCCTTCAGCACAGACCTGCCAAGGCTACGACCTGTGCTGTACGTTCCAAGGAGACCATCAGTGAAGCACCGTCCCTGCCTGGTGGCACAGCATGTGCCGTGTGAAGAGAAGGCGAGAGGGGCAGAATAATCCTCACGCATCCATGATGGTGAAAGGCACCCACGCCACAAGGAAGCTTTGGAAATTGGCTGAGATGAATAGTCGAGGTTGAAGGTGAGGACTAGGACCGGAGTGTGAGCGGATAGAGGGAACGGACCAAGAGGAGGTGAATGGTGCCTCTAGTGTACACTTGATGCTAGAACCTTCCTTCCCTCAACAGTGCTGTGTTCTATTCAGATTTAGAGCATCGGGGTCACCCCACGACTGGGAGTCCCCAAGCCTACACCTTCTCATGCACCTGATGGGAAAGATGACCCCACTGTGTAACTCTTTGTCCAGGACACCCACCAGTGTGCCACACGTGTGAGCATTTCACACCCATCTCACAAACTAGAGTCCTAGCACCTCCGCTAAATGGCTCCCCTCACTACACCCCTTGAAACCTCATCCTCCCAAGAGGAGCAGCGCCCTCACATGGGCCGACACCCCAGCCATGGATTTGCTGTGCTTCTTCATCCATTTCAGGAGGATGGTGCATGCTATGTTTGGGATCAGTGCAGAAAGCTTCGAATGATGTATGTACTTAAAAAAAAAAAAAAAAAAAAAAAGAAAGAATAAAAAACTTCTCGGCCTCGCGCACAGAGAATACGAACCATTTTGTGTTGAGAGAGCTGTACTCTGCCGTCTACTTACTGTTTGTTGACTGCTGTCAAATATAATAAAAAGAAATAAATCTCTGTGAACAGAAAAATTAAGGCACGTAAATGTGCTATTGTTTTTTACTTTGTCCTGGACTCATAAAACAGTACTTCCCTTCCCTTCCCGAGTGGTCAGATAAATAAATTAACTATAGAGTCGGAAAGGAAAAAAACCACATCCAAGGCAAAGTGTTCTGCAGGGGCGCAGACCTGACCCTACTTTTACCTGCTGGCTGCCTCACTTGGTTCTCTGCAGAGTTCAGGGCCAAGGGAAGGGGACGGGGGCAGGGGGCTATCAAATGTCCCTCTCTCTGAGCCTGAGCCCACTTCCTCCCAATTTCAGCCTCCTGCCTACCAAAACACTTAAATATTGCTCAACTTTTCCTTGGTGACTCTGTTCAGCCATTTCCTGTTTGCCGCCCACTGTGTGTTCTGTCTTCACCCGGCCGCAGCCAGCCTCCTCTAGGGAGTATTGTTCTCTTAAGCCTGCTGCACCCCTACTCTGTCCCTTTGGGGTACAACCATGTTCCCACATCCGTCCCAGGGGGCTGGGGCACTAGGGTAGGTGGCAAGATCCTGCCTAGACCAGAGCCAGCAGATGTGAGATCACCCAGTGCTTCCGACCCGCCGGGCTGCAGTCTGCGTACCAGGAGCACACTATAGGATGCAGTGTCGGCTGTGCAGTGTTAGGCTATTTGGAAATCTGGAATCTCGCCTCTTCTCTAACCATTTACTTCCTGATCGCTGGCCCTTCCCACCCTGGAAGCCATTCTTTAAGAGTTTTTTTGTTGTTGTTGTTTTTTGTTTTTTTTTTTGGTTGGTTGGGTTTTTTGTTTGTTTGTTTTTGTGTTTGTTTGTTTGTTTGTTTGTTTTGCACAAGAATCTTAAACCCCAGACGGCTTCTGGAGAACCTTCCAGGATTAATTAATTTTCTAGTTGCTGTAACAAACCATCTGATGGAAAGTTATTTAAGGGAGGAAGGGTTGGTCTGTTTTGATCCTGCCTTTTATGGCAGGAAAGGCATCTGGCAGGAGCTTAAAGCAACTGGTCACTCTATATCCATAATCAGGACAGTGAGAGAGAGAGAGAGAGAGAGAGAGAGAGAGAGAGAGAGAGAGAGAGAGAGAGAGAGAGGAGAGAGAGAGAGAGAGAGGAATGCTGGGCCTTGGCCCATGGAGTGTCACTGCCCACACGTTGGGTAGATATCCCCACATCGGTTAGATCTCGCCTGAAAGACTTCAACCAACACATGCAGAGCTGTGTCTCCAGGGGACTCCAGATCCCAGGCTGCCCTTGAAGCTTACCCATCATGCTTCAAGTAAGAAGCTTACAGAGTGGTTGGAAGAGATACTCCAGAGCCCAGTGTGTCACCTTCTCTTCCCTCAGCCAAGCAGATGTGCGACAAGGAGGGAAAGACCTGAGCAGGAATCGCTTTCCCTTCCTCAGGCGTCAGCCTCAGATGTGCCTGTGACGCGCCACCATCAGAAACAAGGCTGAGATGGGTATCAGCAACTAGAACAGGATGGCCCCCCCGACGTCCTGCCTTAAAGGGGATGGGGCGCGCTCTGGGGGGACACCCTGACCTCCTGGCTTAAAGGGGACTTGAAATGACTTGCTGGAACAGTAAAGAGACTGTGGCAGAGGTCCTCGCGCCATGCTGGTTGAGATCCCCGAAGGATGGTAATTTTCTCATGAGGGTAAAGTCTCAGGCTGAGTCTATTTGCAAGTATCACTCGGTCTCTGTGGGAGACTGGCTCTCAGACCCTGATGGAGACCCAAATCTGAGCCTGGTCAAATCCTTTGTATGAGCTAGCGTAGTGTCTGCCTGTAGTGAGTCTTTTTTTAGTCCTCACGGAAACAAACTAAGAGCTACTGTTGTCTCCGTTCACGAATGAGGAAGTGTGTGCTCACACAGGCTCGGGGTCTTGCCCTAGATCACACACACTAGCATTCCGGTCCAGCATCCGTGTTTGCGTTCCCCTCTTTGCTCTCCGCACCTGTGACAAAATGCTGTGTTCTGTGTCGTTGTGTCACAGTTGAGACACTTACAGGCACGTGGAAGAAAAAGTAGGTCTACCCTCACAGCCGCACAGGGACAAGCCCTTGGGAAGGGAAGCCTGGCTCCAGGCTGCTGAGGCGTTGCTGAGTGAGAGATAACAGCCGCAGCCCAGAGAGCTGAACTTCAGTGAGAGGGCTAAAGAGCAGGAGAGAGCAGTGAGCACAGAAAGGGGCAGGAGTGGGTGGAGGAGGTAGGGTGGTACTTAAGGACCCGGGAGGAGGGTAGAATGGGAAAGAGGGCTGTCTCCATCTCTCAGAGTGACTCCAGGGCTGGCAGTTTGAGAAGCCAGAGGGGATCCCAGCGCTGGGTGAGGAGATTACGTAGGCCATGTGGAGCTGTTCTGTGCGTCCCAGGCTTGTCTGCTCACACTTGTCCCTGTCACCCTCTGCTACTTCTCTCTCCTGTGCAGGGGGCACACGGGTGTGACGGTTTCACTGTTCCCCACTGCAGTAAGCCCTGTAGGCAAAACTCACACATCTTGTCTGCTTGTCTTTCCAGTGTCTGTTCATTTCTTGGACTCAAATCCCAGACCTCAGGTTAGAGAGGCGGGGGAATCTCTGTCCTCTCACAATGTTGTGGGTTTGTTTTTCTGGTTGTCTAGTGGATTAGATCATATACATGCACAGGCACGTGCATTTACATACCTATAAACACACATACATGGGTGCACACAAGTACACACACACACACACACACACATACACACGCCCCAACCAGACAACTAGCCAACACCAAAATCAACTCAAGACAGTGCAGCCTGGCATAAAAGGGAGAATAAAAAAATATTTGCCCAATGGATCTACAAGTCAGACAGAAGCTCTTACAGTTAATTAACGACTCATCTGTCCCCAGATTCAGTGACATTCCATTGGCCCATCTTTCTGACATCACCTTGTCCCGCCCCCCCCCCAAACCTTCCTGCTGGTTGCAGAAAAGGACTGTGTGCCTTGCTTGTGTTTGGTATGCCCTTAAACAGCACAGACGAAAGGCTTGGTGGCCAAGGTAATGTTTAGAGTGGATGAGATGGCGGGGGGTGGGGGGGGCTGGATGGAAGGGCGGGGAGTGGGTTTTGGGGATTGACTGGGCCATAAAGACCTTTCCTCATCAGTGAAGGACAGGGAGCTGGTGCTGGCTGTGGAAGGCAGATTCTAGCTAGAATGAGGTAGGCTATTTTTGTTGTTGTTGTTGTTGTTGTTGTTGTTTTATTTTATTTTGTTCTTTTTAAAAATAATTTATTAATTTATTCGTATTACATCTCAATGGTTATCCCATCCCCTGTATCCTCCCATTCCCTCCCTCCCATTTTTCCCTTATTCCTCTCCCCTATGACTGTGACTGAGGGAGACCTCCTCCCCCTATATAAGCTCATAGGGTATCAAGTCTCTTCTTGGTAGCCTGCTCTCCTTCCTCTGAGTGCCACCTGGGACATCCTATTGGGACTCTAGAGGTAGACTATCTTAAAAGAGAATATTTCGTCCCCGTCTCTTCTTCGGTCTACTTCCCTTGGTTAGCTACTGCCACTATGGTCCTTCCACCATGACACTGCCTCGTCACAGATTCCATAGAAGTGGAGGCGGTCAGCCATGACAGCAACCGGGGGTGGTAATGAAAGGTAACCTAACCAACAACACCGCCCTTTACATTGTTTTTGCCAGGTGCTTTGTCTCAGTGACTGGAAGCCACTGAGTTTCCTGCGGGAGGCCTTGTTGACTGGCTAGCCAAGAGCCTTTCCCAAGCCCCGCCCCCTTGTGCCCCTCCCTAGTGACAGCTGACCCCCTCAGATGCAGAAGTGTCAGAGGTCGAGTTCTGAACCCTAAGATATTAAGAAAGGAGTCTTGATGGTAGATAGGGGGTACTAAGGGATAGCTCCTGATTAAAAACAAAACAAACAAAACAAAAACCAGCACAGCAGCACGCACCGAGGGGAAGAAGTCTTCTTCTGGCTCTGAAGACAGATTTAATGCCTGGAGCTTCAGTGGCCATTCTGCCACCATGAGGCAAAAAACGCATATAGATGAAAATCGACCAAGTTACTGAGGTGAGAGAAGGAAAATTCCTAAAAGCTTGGCTCCACAGCTGAGCTGACAACAAAGCTGGAGACTTCTTAACAGTAAACACCCTTGATGTTTAAGACACAGTTAATCTGGTTTCCTGTTACTTAGAGTGAAAAGCTTTTCTCATCTGACAGACACGTCTTAATGGCCACTCTCTTAAGCTAGGCAAAGGCCCAGCAAGGAGCTTTGAAATGACTCTTCATAAATACCCCTTTAAACTAGCCATGGGACATCTGCATTTCTGCCCAGAGTGGGGGAGAGACGCGGGTGGGGCAGACCCTAGAAAGCATATCTGGTGTCCTTAACTAAGCTGTTTAACGGGAAGAATGCGTTTTTTATGCTCTTCATTTCCTAAACAACACCTTAACAGTGTCTGTGTGTGGAGTAGGTCTGGGGAGAGGCCTGATGCATTGTGCTGAGGCAGGCAGTTGTTAGCCTTCCACTTAGCTCTCTCCTCTGAGCACGCGGCTCTCTCCAATGCTTCGGAACTTTCTGAGGAGGTCAGAGTTGACATATGGCCATCATCTCTGCTTCCCTGCGGTGCTCAGCGGTGCCTGGAGCACGGAGGATGCGCTCGGGAAAATGGCTGCTGGGTGAGAAGAGACAGATGGCGCAAACACATCACCGAGTCCACCTTGGGGTCTGGCCGTTTTATCCCACTTTTGGGTGACAGGCAGGTCCAACAAGGAGATGTGGACATGAAAGCGCTGAGTTCTTTCAGCCAGCACAGATGTCGGCGGCGGCATCTCCCGTTTTCTTCCTCCGGATGCAGTTTCTGGAATGTGACCGAGGAGCAGTGGCAGCCATTTTGTGGACTTGCAGCTACATGCCTCTTAACTGACGCACCTGCTGCCGAAGGGCAGGCTGCAGCCCTGCCTTTCTCTTGAGTCTGACTTGGAGATGCAGAAACTTGTGGAGGGGATCCAGGTCCGCAGCAGGCTGAGTTTCCCCATGCTGGCACTCTGGTTGGGTTTCCTCTGTCTGGGAGTCATTTCCAGGAAAGGCCAGCAACGGCTTGATCTGCATCTTACAAGCTTGTAAGGCTACACATCTGTGGCTGGCTGGCCAGTGCAGACTTCCCAGGCTCCTCCCAGCAATTTGTGCTTCCTGGCATCCAGGGCAAGGAAAGCAGGGTTCTACAGAGTGCAGGAGCCCTCCAGCAGGTGGCCTGGCACTGGGCAGCCATGGTGGCAAGAAGATGCCTAAGATTGGTGGCTTGACAAGTCTCAAAAGACACACCTGCAGGTGACAGGTCCTCTGGTGGGCTGGACAGGACTCCAGACATGTCATCTGAGCATCTGGGTTCTTTCCATGTGCCTCAGTTTCCTCCCTGGTAAAGCGCATGCATGTTGCTTGCAGCTGTCGATGCCTTCCTTGGAGCTAACAGTCTTGATGCATTGGATGCAGTCTGGATGAAGTGTCCGCCTTGTACAGGAGAGATCAAGTCAAAAGGTCCCCAGAACCTTTCATTCTCTGGCGTTTCTGCGCACGAGGTTAGCCCAAGGGACACAGAGAGTGCGGCCATGGCCCATCTGTTATTTTCTGACCAAGTCTCACAACAGAGCCACCTAGATGGCGAAGGAGGCCTTCAGATCCCACATGCCTGCAGAAAATGGGGAGAGAGGATGCCATTTTGGGTAAAAACCATAGATACACCCTCACTCGTGCAAGGCTTTTAAATTGACTTATATCTCGAAAGCAGTGTTAGTTTATATCCACCCTGAAAGGGGAGTAAGAAACTCATGAAACCTACACTAACTTGGCTGCATAAACAGCAAAGCACCTCTTTCCCATTAAATATTTTTTTTCTTGCAGAAGATATTTTAGTAAAAATACTGCAGCTTGCAATTTAATTACAATGAGTAATTAAAACTTAGAGCATAATCATTTTTGGCAAAAAGTCAGTTTTTGTTAAAATTTTAAGATAGAAAAAAGATGCATATTACGACCATAATACTGTTAGTAATTAAGATAAATGCATCAATTATTAAAGATGCAAACATGTCAAGCAAGCATAACTAATTATTTGAGCATGTTAACAGTTGTTTAATGTTAACAAGCAGTGAATTATTAAAGACCCCATGTGTCACATTCTGGACTGCATAAAATAGAATGTTCTGGAACGCTTTATGGTTTTCAGGTTTTTCCTCAGATCTCCTCTGTCGGGTTAGCTATAAAGTAAAGATAACTTGCCTTTAAAATGGGTTTCTAAAATAATTAGCTGTAATCAGGCTAGGAGAGACCACGTCTCCGAGTTTGTGCGGCAGAAGGAAAGAAAAAAAAAAAAAAAGGCAGCAGTTGATCCCAGAGACAAACTGCAGAGCAAGCAGCATGTCTGCAGGAAAGATTTATGTAATTTCGGGGGGGAGGAATGTTTGCCACTGAAGGTCCAGTAGAGGGGCAGAAACTGGAAAATGCAGCCCCAGGTTGGCTCAAAAAATAATAATAATTGTTTAAAAATCCAGGGATACAGCAGAGACTCGGCGGCTCTGCGCACATGCCCTCAGCTGTACGTCTCTTCTTCTATTTAGAGGCACACCTTGAAAACAGCCCTTCACGCAATCATATAATCAAGATGCCAATTAAGACACTTGTATAAATCACATGCAAAGCAATGCTTGGATTATTTTTGACTGTCAAACCGCAAATCAACGCCAGCAACGTTCTCACTGGGATTCAACCAGTCCGGGGCTTTTCCCTCTCCCGAGACACAGAGTGGAGGCCCTTGGGGTGGGGGGTGGGGGTGGACAGTGGAGGTGTACATCTGCGTAGGGGCTTAGAAATCGGTGAGGGAACATCACGTTGGGGCCCTACAGCCCCATGGGCTCTCAGCCTCCAACCTTGACCCTGCAAACAGGACAAAGAAAACTGCAAGCTCACAGAGCCCGAATGGGGCTTTGGGGCATCTGGGTGTGTGGGAGGAGGGCAAGACAGGCGTTAGCATAATGGAGGTTGGCTCCTGGCTACCCTTGTCTTCCACCTGCAGAAGCAGCTAGGGCATGCTTCTGCCCTCAGGAATGCTCGCTCTGAGCCCACCAGAGAGCCTCTCCACCCAGAGGCAGCCAGCCTCTGCCACCGTTTCACGGGCAGGAGTGTATGTCCGTGGGTGTGACCCCTGCTCAGAAGCTCTGGGTGTTCAGACCTCCGCCCCCAACACTGGGAGGTTAATAACGACAGTCCAGCACACAGCCTGCCCCTGGGAGCTTGTAGTGTGGTCCAGAAGGAAGGACTCACAGTAAGAAAAGCTACAAGGTGGCTGGGCTAGTTGTCCCTTTCCTTAAGAAAGAAGAAGAGGGTTTTCATTCAGTCATCTATCCTTCCCATTTCCCAACGACCACCCACCCATGTGCAGTTGAAGCCACACACTGTCCCAGGGACAGGAAGTGGGCAGAGCCAGGGAGAGGGGAACCGGAAGAACTCCCGGGAAGAGCACAGCCACACTGAGATTGCCACAGTTCGCTGGAAGCCAAGCGCCCAACTAAAAGTCAATTATAAGCCTGGATGAAGTGAAGACTTGAGGTCCTGAGGAGGGGTACCCAGGGGTAGGGACCAGTCAGTCGGACAAAGAGCTTGCGGGATTCGGTATGCCAGATGTGTTGGCCTTCCACAGCAGGTGCAGGCCTCAGGAGGCAGCTCTTTGGGGCCAGCATCCACACATAGTCAGCCCTTTATCTCTGTCACCAAGCAGGAGGGACTCACTTTCTAAGAGACTCTTCTTTTCTCCTGCAAGATTTCTGTTGGCTGACATATTCACTGGCAGGTGCGCACCACATAGACGATACAGAACTGCATTCTAAAGACGCTTTAGAAAAACCTCATCTCTATGCACTCAGGCATAAGCCTGGAGAAAAAAAAAAAAAAAAACACAGAGGAACTCTGCTCACTGGCTTCCTTTCCTTGGCTTACACAAACGACTTTTTTTTTATTAAAAAAATTCTTTTAAAATATACATTACAAACTGCTTTTCTTACATAGCCCTGGTCCAGCTGCGTAAGGCGTGGCACTGCCCACGATGGGCTGGTGGTTCCTCCCTCCTCAATCATTCATCAAGAAAATGCCCAAGCCTGGCATGGTGGTGCATTCCTGTAATCCCAGCACTTAGGAGGCAGAGGCAAGAGGATCAATGTGAGTTCGAGACCAGCCTGGTCTACAGAGCGAGTCCAGGACAACTAAGGCTACACAGAGAAACACTGTCTCCAAAAGCAAAAAAAAAAAAAAGAAAGAAAAGAAAAGAAAAAAAGAAAGAAAGAAAAAGAAAGAAAGAAAAGAAAGGTGAAATTCTGTCTTCCCTGTCTGGCAGCAGGTGGAGCGAGCGCCCTGTGGAAAATGGATAGCCTAGTCACTTCTGAACTGAATTTGGCTAGCACTTCTAGATTTAGTAGACCTGCAAGGACCACAGTTCTCTGCAGAGATGGATGACCAAAGGATACCCAGGCATCCCAAGAGAGAAGACAAAGCATCGATGTTCAATAAAACCTCTGTTACCAGGGAGTGTGTGTATCTGCCCTAGGGGAAGGCCACAGACTCTCCTACCTATGTGCCACGCTGCAGGCAGCCACTACAAACTATTCTTTGCACATCTGGACATCTGGAACATGCCTTGCCAGGCGTGCAGCTTTGCACGCTGAGAGGGCCTTCACCGGAAGGGGCAGGGGTAGTAAGATGATGTCATTGGATGAGGGAACAAGAAGGTAGGTGCAGGCCGGGCCTTCAGTAAGTCCACCAAAGCAAGCTTCCCAGACATAAACTTGCCTCTGTGTGTGACAAATTTCAGTGCGTCTGTTATTATATTTTGGGAGTCTGTTTGTAACAGAATCTGTTCCCCAACAAGGCAGTTGGCCACGTCACCACTGAGTTATCCTTAGCATGCATAGGAGGACCATCGGATGCGGTCTCTATGGGCTTGGATGATGTGGCTCTTCCTCCTCCCTTTATCTGGTACCCGACCACTCCCTCGCACCTTGCATCTTCCTTCTTCAAATGGTGTCTCCTCTATTTCCGCTTTCTGAAACACCCCATACCCCTCATATTTCCAGCACACGTGCCTGCGGGGCTTTTGCCTGTGTTGATTGGTCTTTCTGTGAAGTCCTTGCGTGTCAGTCACTAACTATCCTTTTCGCATGCCAGTGACTCACGTTTTCTGGAAAAGTCCTTGCCAGACCACCCTCTAGTTCTTCGTCTGATGAATCCTTACTTGTCCTCTTCACCCGTCACGTCCGTTCTGAGTCCTGCCTGACCCCGCCCCCTTGACCTTGGGAGTCTACAGACTTGGCCGAGCTTCCCAGGAAACACCTGACCTATTTGCTGGGGTTGCATTGATCTGATTAGCACCTGACACCTGATCACCGTTCAGGAGACTGGGCTAACATACAGAAGAATAAAACAAGACAAAAATAAATTCCGTACTTTAAAATGCACAGGAAAGGTAATGTGGGCACTGATGCCATTGGGGTGTGGTGTGGAGTTTGACCAGATTTCACTTGGGAAAAAATCCAGTATCCAAGAGAGATTCCTTTGGCACCATTAGGATGGTCATCCAGCCGGAGTCCCTCCTGCGGGATGCCGTTTCACAGGGGTGCCTCTGTGTGAGAGATCCCCCTGTGTTCCACAGTGCTGGTCTAGGTGAAAAGCCAGGCCTCACCTCGAAGGAGCCTGCAGCTGAGCTGGCACCCCTCCGCTGTTGTTTTGAGGGACTATTGGTAAGAACCTGGAAGGACTCTCCATTGGAGCCCTGCAGTCACCCCCAAACACCCAGAAAACGCTGTTCATTGTAGGACAGGAGCCTCAGGAGGAAGCTTCCAGTAAATTCTAAATCCCCAGAGTTTGAGCATTCCAGATCCTGAAATTGTGGGTCTCCCAGTCCCCAGCTTCAGCACTGGCTGTTGAGAGTGTTCCTCTGGCCCCAAGCCAAGCGCATTCCTTCATGTGTCAGGCCTGAATCTCTTCATATGTTAGGGTGAGCGGCGTGTACACTCCTTTTTTTTTTTTTTTTTTTTTTCCACTTCCAAGGCAGTTCTACCATCTGTTTCTATTATGGGACTTTATGGCACAGAATACCTCAGACACCAGAGCCTCCATCTTTTTCCTGGCGGGCAGTTAAAGTTCTTTATGAACGAAATGATTAAAAGGTAGGGGCCTCCTTAATTTCTCCCCCATTTTTCTTGGCACATTGTGGAATTCAGAAGGATTTTTTTTTACAGTTCATTTTATGAAGATGAAAGGTGATTTAAGAGAAAATTAAGAAATTATCGGGGAATGTAAATGTGACCGCAAACCGCCTTTTAAAAATCCTTTAATCTCATCATGATTAAGTGGGCTTTTTTTTTTTCATATTGTTGCCTAACTGCATAGATTTAAGAAGGCAAAATTTAGGCACGGGATGAAATTTGCAAGTAATTCTGAATTTTGATATCGCGGGGCTCCTGCAGTTCTGTGTTATAAAAGCAAATCAAGTCAGCACATGAGGAAGGTTTTAGTCAGAGAGAAAGTTCTGGGCACATTTGGTACCAGATACAAACAGATGATCAATTATCTGGCTTTAATGGAAGACATGAAGGCGCTAAAACCCCTCATTTAAAAATTTACATCTAGGGGTCTTCTTTGAACACAAAATAGGTTCATTCTTCATACACACACACACATGCACGCACATGCACACACATGCACATGCACACACACAATGCATGCACACATGCACACACACTCACGCACGTGCACCCACACCTGTATTCTAACTAACCCAATGTGTTCTACACAACGCAGAGACAGTCTGTTGTTCATTCTTTGGCCTGTTTATAAAAAAGAAAGAAAGAAAAAAAGAAAACAGAGTTCACCCTCTGAGGACACTGATGTGTCCATGACAACCTGTGACGTGTCTGCCAGTGGGCATCAGAGAAAAAAATGGAACCCAGGAGAGTCACTGCAGTTTACACACAGCGAGGTGCAGGAAGAACCGTAGTGTCATGTAGAGACTCCCAAGAGATACCCCTCTTTGTATGAGGAAAGGTCCCAGAGTGGAAGACGAAGAGGAGTGGATTCACCGGTCCTCCAGGTGAGTCCTCACGGTTGCCTTTTCCAGTAAACACCTCTTGTAACCAAAAGGGCCAAAAAGGCTGGAAAACTCAAGCTCCCTGCATCTTAATTTCCTTTCTCACTGTTTTTTTTTTTTTAATAAACCTTATTACTTTCCTATTATGTAAAACAAAGCCCCAGCTCTACAACATCACACCCATGGCAGCTTTAGCACTGACTGAGAGGCTGGGAAGGGACAACTGTGCCACGGTCTCCACACTGAGTGACGACACTACGCTGTGGCCCGGACACATGGAGGACCCAGATCTGCCCATTAATGCCTCAGGCAAGCAAAAAGCGCGGCACTTGTACACGGGGCCACTAACTTCTGCTCTGCCCACTCGCCCAACCCGAGAGCCACAGTTCCCAGTTTTGCTTGCGGACACCCGATTCAGCTTGTTGCATCTTCACAGGTGAGCCTGTGCCCCCCAGGAAGAACAGGGTCCTTTGGTGTCCCAACCGCCTGACGTCACAGCTAGACCATAGCTGGTGACCATCAGAGCTCGTGCTGAGGCCTGGTCCCTCCCAAGCTGTGGTGTTGGGAAGTGTTTGAGCTGTGGGGACGGAGCGCCTGCAAGTAGATTAATGTGTCACCTTTAGGAACCCAGGCTTTCTCCCCACCTTGGGCATCTGTTCTCAGAGTTCTCAGCCTTCAGAAAAACAAGCCAAAAATACATCTTTAGTGTATCTGTCAGGGCCAGGAGTTCTGCTATGGTAAAAGAAAAGGGTAAAATATGTTGTCTCTCTACCCCAAGCCATTTCTAGACATGGGATACTTCCCAAAGACAGAAATAAGGGGACACCTTTCATAGTAGGCGGGGAGGTTTGGCTGCAGACCGAAGTCATTCTGCAGGGACAACAGGCCCCATGAAGCAAGGACACAGTGGGCCTCTGCTCCTAAGCCCATCCGTTGCCAGTGTGTTTGTTTCCCTTTTCCCAGCAGAGGTTCCTCTGAAGACAGGTGAGATCTGAAGACGAAGTGTGTCCTTGAGGACTGAGGAGTGAGCAAACGTGCACACGACTTTTTAATCGATCCCTGATGGATGTTTTAACCACGACTCACACAGCAAGAGGAAATGGAGACCACAGTGACCTATGCGTCACAAGCCACAGCAGGATGTCCTCGGCTAAGCTGGCGGCTGGGAACAAACAGTTCGCTGACTGGCCCCCACACACACGCACACACACATACACACCTATTCTGATCTCATGAGATTCTTCACAATGTGCAACCTGTCGCCCGTGGACACCAGGTATCTGGAAATCTACTACACGTGGATCTGTCTTCGGTTATAGCAGGCTGGTAACTTCTTCAGCAAGAAGAAAAGACCGTAAGCTGTGCTCACCCTAAATACAGCAACACGAAGCTATAGTCAGATATGAAGACAAATAGCTACAAATGCCTTAATTGGACCAGAGTGTCCCTGCGGGGCAAGAACCCTTCACGCAGTGGGTGCAGAAATCTAAACCACCCTCCTCCGGTGCCTGCCAGTAGGAGCAAAGACGCCAGAGGCTCCTGCGTGCTAGCCGAGCAGTGTACCACTGACCTGCAACCCCCAGCCTCACCTCCTATCCCAAACATAATTTTCCAAGCTAGAATTAACAAGAGCACGCAGGCAAGTTCCTCTCTTCCCACCTTCCCAGTTCCGTGCGAAAGAAACTTGAGTTGTAGTCCCGGCGCACCAATAAATAAATAGCAATTTTAAAAATTCTATTATCACATCCCTGACACCAAAAAAACCTCAGATTATTCTGGAAGAAGGAACAGAAAGACTGGAAGATGATTAGAGCCATGGGTGTCTGCAGCAAGCGTTGTTTTCTGGGCACAATTCGGAAGGCGCATAAGAGCAAGCCAGCCAAAGTCCCAGCATGGACTGGTGAGGAACGCATGGAATTCCATCCCCAGTTGATGGGCGCTAAGGGAGAGAGGGTCAGTTTTCTTAGTGGAAGCAGACCCTAAAAGGCTTCTCATGCTCCAGCACATGGTGCTAACACCTATGCATAGGCAGCTCCAAGTGGATTCAACAGGCTTGGTTTTTTGTTTGTTTTGCTTTGTTTTATTTTAATTTATTAATTTATTCATATTACATCTCAATTGTTAGCCCATTCCTTGTATCCTCCCATTCCTCCCTCCCTCCTGCTTACCCCCTTACTCCCCTCCCCTATGTCTGTGACTGAAGGGGACCTCCTCCCCCTGTATATGCTCATAGGGTATGGAGTCTCTTCTTGGTGACCTGTTGTCCTTCCTCTGAGTGCCATCAGGCCTCCTCATCCAGGTGACGTGGTCAGAAATGGGGCACCAGAGTTTGTATGAAAGTCAGATCTCACTCTCCACTCAATGGTAGAGAATGTCCTGCCCATCGACTAGGTCTGGATAGGGGTTCGAAGTTTACCCCACGTATTATCCTTGGCTGGTGCCATAGTTTGAGCAGGACCCCTGGTCCGAGATCTGCCTATCATAATGTTCGTCTTGTAGGTTTCTAGGACCCTCTGGATCCTTCTACTTCCCCATTATCTCATGTTTCTCTCACCTAAAGTCCCAACAGGATGTCTTCCCCTCTGACCCACTTTCCTGGTAAGTAAAGTCTTTCATGGGACATGCCCTTTGGGCTAGTGTCTCTATATAAGTGAATATATACCATTTGACTCTTTTAAGAGAGCAGTAAGAACACTCACCGCTCCTGCCGGGGACACAGGCTTAGTTCCAGTACCCATGTGTTAGCTCACAGTACTAGGGATTCAGACACCCTCTTTTGACCTCACTGGGCACTGCACGCACACTGTACATAGACATAGATACAGGCAAACCACGCAGGCATGTAAAATAAAAATAAATAAAGAGCATATAAAGTTGGGAGGAAACGTGGGGCTGATGGGAAAATTGGAGGGAAGAGTATAGGGGATGCTCTGATAAGGACATAGTAGGCTTTATAAAGTTCTCAATATAAATTTCTGTAAAAAAAGTTCTCTAGGAAGGAGGAAAGAGAAACAGAGACATAGAGAAGAGACTCCAAACTCCAGAGATAGCTTAGCAGTTAATCCACTTGCCACACAAGCCAGAGGAACAGAATCAGAGATTAGTGGCTTCCTCCTGGAACCATATACATGCCAGGTAGGCATGGCTGCCCTCCTAGAATGCCACTATCAGAAGGCAGATTCTGCGGGCACGCTGCTCTCAAGACTAACTGCAATGGTAGGCGCGGGTCTGACCGAGAGACTATGACTCAAAAAATAAAAAAGAAGAGTGATGGGGGGAAGATTCCCAGCATGCACCTTGGCTTACAGACACACGGACATGCTTACACATGAGACAGAAGATGGGGAAAGATTCCCAGCATGCACCTTGGCTTACAGACATGCGCATATGACTACACATGAGAAAGAAGATGGGGGAAGATTCCCAGCATGCACCTTGGCTTACAGACATGCGCACATGCTTACACATGAGACAGAAGATGGGGGAAGATTCCCAGCATGCACCTTGGCTTACAGACATGCGCACATGCATGGATCCTTAGAGGACAGTATCAGGTCAGACAAACTACATAGTCCATGGAAGTCTGAGAATTGAGGCTCATATTGTTATAGGTAATGCACGTCCTTACCTACTGCCTCAGTTTCCCTGCATTCCACAATAAAATAAGGGCATGGAGAAAGCAAAGGAAGTTTTTTACTCTGGCCATACAGGAGTGGACGGCTAATTTCCTCCCCACTGTGCCTTAAACAGACTTAGGGTTTATTAGCAACCTCAGGACAAAAGCTAGATCATACATAAACTTACCTGTGAGACAGGTTAACCACTACTACTCCGAGGGAGGGGGCAGAAAACCAAGTACTCTGTCCTTAAGTGTCCTCTGTTGTCCTTGTTTTCTGTTGTTTCTTATACGAGTCGAGGAAGAGGAAACTGAGATGGGACAGACACTCCAGCTTAACCCCATTTTTCAAAGGGAAGATCCTGTGGTGCCTACTCATTGGGACAAAACTTTTGTCCCTAAACCCACTCTTTTCCTGTGTGAATTGTGTCTTTCTCAGTCAGCTTCAGAATGGGACTCTGCACACTTGTTAAACGCATCATTGAGCAATACCTCCAGCCCGTCACTGGAGGACTCAAGGCAGGGACTCTACCACTGAGACACACCCCCAGCCCCTCACTAGGGGATTCTAGGCAGGTGCTCTACCACTGAGCCACACCCCAGCCCCTCACTGGAGGATTCTAGGCAGGGGCTCTACCACTGAGACACACCCCCAGCCCCTCACTGGGGGATTCTAGGCAGGGGCTCTACCACTGAGCCACACCCCCAGCCCCTCACTGGAGGATTCTAGGCAGGGACTCTACCACTGAACCACACCCCAGCCCTCACTGAGGGGATTCTAGGCAGGAGCTCTACCACTGAGCCACACTCCAGCTCCTCACTGGGGGATTCTAGGCAGGGGCTCTACCACTGAGCCACACTCCAGC